>NW_024514764.1:4095828-4238698 GCF_017590135.1 Pyrgilauda ruficollis | reverse complement strand
CCCGGCCCGCCCGCCGCCGCTTCCCGCCGGGCCGGGGCCGCGTGTGGCGGCCGCCCGCCCGCGTGGGAGCCCCCGGGGCGTGGTGTCTCGGGTCTGCGGCCTCCCCCGAACGGGGGATCGGTGTCCCTGCCTCGGGCAGCGGCGCAGGGGAGGCAGCGGGGCGTGAGGCGCCGCGGGCTTGAGTCGGGCCGCGTGTGGCGGCCGCCCGCCCGCGTGGGAGCCCCCGGGGCGCGGTGTCTCGGGTCTGCGGCCTCCCCCGAACGGGGGATCGGTGTCCCTGCCTCGGGCAGCGGCGCAGGGGAGGCAGCGGGGCGTGAGGCGCCGCGGGCTGGAGTCGTGGGGCGGGCGCTGACCCCTGGTTAGCCCGGAGTTCTGTCGGTCGGCGCTGTTCGCGGGGAGGAGAGAGAAACCTCAGCTGCCCCGGTCCCTCTGGGCCTGGCACCCGGAGGGTTTCCTTGTTAGAAGAAGCTATAACCTGCAGCTTGCTGCCCTGCTTGTGAAAGAGCTGATAAGTGCGCGGTTGCCGAGCCTTGGTGCAAAGGTAACGTGCTGCGATGGGTGTGGGGCAGCACAGGTAGACAGACCTGTCCGCGCTGTCCCCCGGCTGTCACCTCAGGGCAGCTGCTTCTGTGGGGAAAGTGTTGTCCAACAGACGGGTTTACTGTGGAAGAGTTTGGCATCGCTCGCCGAGTGAGTGACTGCTCGTGTTTTCACAGCAAAGTGTGCTATTTTAGTGCTGTGCTCCTTTTGAGGTGATAGTGCTGAGTTCCTCATGCCATGTTCACGTTTGGCTGCCCTTCAGTAACCACAGGGGGAGAAGTGTCAGGAACACTGGAGACAGCACCTGCTTTCTGACAGTTCCTGTAAGTTTTAGGTCTGCTGGGAAGAAAAAGTATTTGGTTTACCTTATTTTGCATTCCTTATTTTACGTTGCCTTATTTAACATTATACCATGTTAAAATAAAATACATTTTATAAATATATTGTTTATAATATATTAGAGGGAAGGAAAATATTAGCAGCAAATTCCGGGTTTCTGCAGCATTTGCAGGCCCCCCCATCTTACCATCTGGTTTTCAGTTTAACATTGCGCAAAAAGGAAGTTCAATATTTGCTAATTTTTTTTTTAATGTTTCTGTTTAATTGCTTTGCAACTGACTATTCCAGGCTAACGCTTCTGTTGAATTTCCCAGTGAATCCTAATGTCTAATTCTTGCTTTTGCGTGTGGGGGTGAATTACTAGTTGCTGGTTTTCATACCGGTGTTTGGAAGTGAGTTTCAGAGTGAGCTGGACGGAGTGTTTTATTGACAAGCTTAGCAGGCGAGTGAGTTGCAGAGTGTTTTTCATCCTGAGTGAGCTGGACGGAGTGTTTTATTGACAAGCTTAGCAGGCTTTTTACATTGCTCTGTTAGTAAATGTGGTGGTGTACAGATATCCTTAAATCTGCGCTGCTTGGCTTGTAATTTGGTGATTATAAGGCGTGGACGTTTAGGCATTCAGGTGTCGTCTTATAAAGAGCAAGATGTGGGGGTTTAATTTGATCGCTAATACTGGGGGTGTTTTATGGGGCAGGTGAAGCGCTTCAGGAGCGTGACGGGCGAGGTAAAGCACGCCTTTTGTTGTGCGCCGGCGGGCCGGGCAGCGGAGCCGCAGGGGTTAAGGCGGTGGGGTTGGCCGGGCCGCCGCCTCCAGTGAATTCAAACTCGGCGAGTGACGGGGAGCGCGGGGGCCGGGCCGGCGGGCGCTGCGGGCTTTGTTGGGGCCGGGAGCCATTTTGGGCTCGATGGCACGGCGTGTGCCGCCCGCCGGCCAGCGCGCCCTCAGCCCGGGCCGCGGCGCATGGCGGAGCGCGGAGCTCGGCCCGCGGGGGCGCAGGGCCCGGCCAGGCCCCGGCGCGGCGTGTGCGAGCGGGCCCGAGCGGGCCGGGCTCTGAGGCGCTGTGCTGGCAGCGGGGCCCTGCGTGTAAACAATGAACCGGCACGCTGCTTGTTTCAGCGCGGCTGAACGCCTGGCTGGTTTTTGTCAGCCCCTCCTTTAAAAAGCGTTTCGAGAGGTACAGAATGTGAATGTGCGTGTGGTGGTGAGCCTGCGTTTTGTTAGTGCTGTAGTTTGACGTCTGTGTTTGGGGATCTGTGCCACAATGCTCAATGGTAACATCCAGTGTAAAATATCGGGTTTATTACTTGTGGGGTTTTTGTTTGTTTGCTCTTTTAAAGGAATAATAATGTTTTATGAATGTGTGTTTTAATAAAATGTTGATTTAGCTTGGAGCTCTTTGCTCTTCAGCCTGTTTAAACCAGTAATTAACTTGCTATGGTGAAACATCCTTTTGTGGAGTATATATTCGTAGGAATTTGCGTTCTTTAACCAAAAACACTGGTTTTATTGGTTATTCTGAATAATAGAGTGAAATAAAAATTGAAATTACAAGTAAAAAATGGGTTGCTCTCAGAAACTGATGGAGTTTGCATGTTCCAGTTTCATTGTTATTGGTAGTTTGCCCAAATCTGTGTACATATGTGGCATCAAATGTTAAGTCATAGTGACTTAAACTTATTAGGCTTTAAAATGTGAGGGTAGTAAAGGTTCTAGTTGAAGCACTACTACCAATATCTAAGACTTTATTGTATAATTTTTTATCCCTTGTAACATAAAAATAAGACATGCTGTCTTGGGAATTTTCTCATTGTTTAACTGACTTTGGTGAATACTTCTACTCTGCCAGGGTCCCTTTTGTGAAATGGCAGTTTTCTTTTCAAACACTTCCTTTGTTTCAAAGGGCTTCATGAGGAACTGCCTGGACAGTATGTTTGTAAAAGTCTGTGTACCCCAAAAGCCATCAGTGAGGGTTTGTGTCTGTCCGTGTGAGGTGTTTGTAGTCATGGTCAGTGTTTGGTGTTGCTCCCCCTGCCTTGTGATGCTTCAGTGCGAAAAGGCCACTTGTAGAGCATTTCATCATCTTTCCTGGAAGCAAGGAAGCTTGCTGCCATGGTGCTAGGATTTTGTTTGAGGCTGGCTGATTGTGAAAGTGACTGTCAGATAAGCTTTTTTTGAACTAGTGGTGCAGCCTCATGTTACTCAGAACCTTCGAAGTCCTTTGGAGACAGCCAAGAGCCTTGTGTGCAGGTAAATTCTGCTGCACTGATTACAGGAGTTCCTGAGCTTCCTTGTGTTCTGACAGAGTCACAATCTGTTTTCTCCCGCCCTTCTGCTGTGCTGATTTATTGTAACACGGATTCAGTTTAATTGCAAGGGAGAGATGATGCTTAGGATGACTGTTGTGTCTGCTTCCCAAAAAAAGGCAAATAATCCAGCTGTCCCCTCTGCAGGAGCGTGGAAGTTGGCTTGTAAGCTGAGGCTCCCAGAGCATCCGCTTGCATTGCAGTGGAGCTGTGTGCTTCCCTGTAATTCACTGTGGGCTGTCTTATCAAAGTGTTCTTATCACTTGGGGCTTTTATACAATGACAGGCTTGGTTCTTGCACTATACGTACTTTAGTATTAGAAGCAGATGTTTATGGGCTTCTACAAAAGGGAAAAAGGCTATTTTGGAGTTTGAGCCTGGTAATCTTGCAACAAAGCTGAGACTAAAAGTCTGCATGAAACTGAGTCCAGACAAATCTGTGGTACCTAAAGCAGAAAGGTGTTGGGCACCCAGAAGTGTTCAAGCTGGAGCTAAGTACAGTGCCTACCTCTCAGGTTCTCTGCCAACTTTTTTGATTTAAGATTTTCAACGTATTTTATTAGCATGTCTCTTTCTGTTCTAGTTGTGTATGAAAGTTTCATAAGCAAGAAGAGTGATAATACATGAAAGGTGGAGTGCTGTTAAACATGAGTGAACAAATTAGAGTCAATGTCCTCCGCCCACCCTGTGTCTGTTTTGTAATACAGATGTAGAATATTTCTAAATAAATTGGGTTGATCATTTGTTTTGAAGAGATGAATAACTAAGATTAAGCTGTTGAACTAAAAGTCAGGCTTAAAAAAATCCAGTTTCATAGTAAATTCTAGATGCCCATTTTTGCTAATGGTGGTGGTCATCTGTGAAGATGACTTTCAAATTCTTTTTAAGGCAGTTAAGTCTGTTTTATTGCTTTGAAAAACTGAGTAGAGATTTCTCCTCTTGAGTCAGAATTAATTTTAGAGCATCAGACAAGCAGTGAATCAAACCAAGCCTCTAAATCTTCCAAGAGTGATTTCTAAGTGTGGTGTTTAGATGGCAAACCTGATACCTTCACTGGAGAGCTGGGTGCTATGAAACCCAGCTATTAATAGACCTACGAGTCTTTGCAGTTAGCACTGCCTTTGTCAAACACATATTTTATCTATAATAACTTAATGATACAATTGAAACCTTATCAAATAAGAAATATTATTTATGTTCTAGCATTTGATTTATTCAGAAATTAAGTAAAGAGAGAACTGGTGGTGAGAGGGAAGAGAACAGGGAAGAAGCTGAGCCAATATGTTGTTTTTCAAACTCGGCCGTTGCCATGCCCATATGGGCAGTGCAGACAGGGAGGAGCTGGGGAACTGCTCAAAGCTCACTGGCATAGCTGAGCTTCCCATGTGGGAAAATATTGCTGCAAGTCAGAAGGATTAGCTACTGAGTTGCCAGTTAAAAAATAGGTTTTATGATGAAATGATGCGTGCTAAGCACACACATCAACTCCAGTGGAAACTGAACCAGTTTTTTCTACCTTGGGGTTTAAAAATCTTTATTGGCATAAACCAATTCAAACAGATCAACCTTAATCATAGTTTTCTGCTTCAGCAGTCATGTCTGAGAAACCTGTTTTGCTGTTTTTTAATACTAGTGCTCTCTGATGTTATCAGCATCCTTCATCTTGAAATTCACAATATTTCCATGTTCATTCCTGGCGAGCCATTGCTCTCTGGTCCCCATTTCCTATGTGCTAAATTGAGCTCCTGTTTGTTGATAAAGTGAAGCAGCAGTTGTTGCATGTTCCAACAGAAATTGCTGCTCATTCTAGCAAAAGAATGAGGCTGCTTTGCTGATACTTCCACACTACTGATTTAAGCTTCCTGTAAACAAACAATAAATTTATATACAAGTTAGTGAAAACATTATGGCTCTGGGGCAAATGAAGTGAATGTAGAGGATCACTTAATGGAAATGTGTTCTCTATAATAAAAAAAAAAAGTAAATAGCAAGAGACCTTATTTTTCATTAACTCCACTTTCCATGGGAGGTGCTTGGATTTAGGAAGCTACGATGCTTAGGCCCAGAAGTTTTAATATTTTTAAGTCTTCAGTAGTAATGGAAATACTCTCCTGCCTTACTGACCTCAGGATTTGGAGGCTGCAGGTAGACTGACTAAGAGCATTTTAATGTTACGTGTACAGATTTCTTTTGAGCTGCTTTTGCCTGTACCTGCTTTTTGTCCCCATTTCTTATGCATATGTAGCTATACAAAATGATAACTCTTATTTCAGCATAGGAAAGTGCATCTCCAAAATGAGATGCTTGTTGATGTTGATTATGAAAATTAGCTGGGGATATTTTTATCCTGGTTCAGATATGTCATCACAGATGTGTGGAATATCTTTTACTGCTGTTGAAACAGGAGCCATAGATAATCTGCAAGTAGCCAGGATTCTGCCTTGCTAACCATGCAAATCCAGAATAGCCAAATCCCTATTTGTTAACTACAAATAAGCTATCATCCAAGAATGTTTTCTACAAAATTAAAATTTTTTTTGGCTAATAAAACTGAGGAGGACTGAAGGTTTTTTGCAAATACTTTGAAATTGAAAGTCAGGTTGTTCATAGTACCACAAGTAGTGACCCGTGCAGCTCTTCAAGTTAGTTGATATGACAACATCAGTTTTTATTTTGTTTACTTTCAAAGACCCCATGGAAAGTTTTACAAATGTTGCTTGGGTGGTTTTGATTTGGTAGCTTTGGCTTTGAGTTTGTTGTTTTTTTTGGAAGTGGATGGCACTCTGGAAAATGTGCCTAATTCTACCCTATGAGTCACTTTGCAGTTGGCTCTTTTGCTAGGGTGTGTATTCAGTGGTTTTAATGACAGGAATAAATTATGTGAAATGAAGGATACTCCCTCGCTGCTTAGTGGATGGTATTCAGAAGTGCTAGAGTAAAATGATTTGACTATGTGTAAAAACTTTCAAATTTCATCTGCATTATTCTTAGTTTGGTGCATAGAGCAGCCTGTGCTTTGCTCAGAGGGCACTCAAAGCAAAACACATTTTGAAGAGATCTCTGAAACATGGCTGCATGGTTCTTTAGATTTTTATACTTAGCTTCTTTAGGGGATACCACAGTAGTTCCTGTGGAAGTGTTGTAATTTGGTTGTGATAAGAGTTTGGCTCATAACTGCCATGTTCCAGAGAACTTGGAAACAGCTGAAAGTAGGGTATCATAAAGAAGGTCACAGCCAGAAATACCCTGAGCTTCCTGTAGTAATGATAAGGGATACCTGGCACTAGCAGCAATACTACTCCACTACTGAGAGCTCCATGTTTCTGGTAATAGCTCTTTTATTTCAATGCTTAATAACACAGGCTGAACAGTGCAAGGGCTCCTAGAGTGACTTGATGTAATTTTAAGTCATTGCATTACTTTATTTTCACCTTTTACAGTATGATTTGAAACTGTCACCATGGACTTTTCACGTCTACACACGTACACCCCTCCCCAATGTCTGCCAGAGAACACTGGCTATACATATGCACTCAGGTGAGAACCCTTTTCTTCTTGTAGACAAACTGTCTGTTCTCTGAATGTTGCTAATCTGGAGAGTTGAGCTTTCATGGTAAGTAGCTGACTTCTTTGAAGAAGTGGGCTTTTTCTGGTCTGGTTTGAAAACAAGTGCTGTGTTCTAACTGGAGGAAAGAAAATGTTGAACTAACAGGACAGTGACTAAGATAATGACTCAGTGTTTATTAGTTGCTATGAATAACTTGTGTCCGCCTAGTTACAACTGCTGTTGGATTTCTATAAATATGTCCTCAAAATTCTTCGATGTTTTGTGTCTTGTAACTTCGGTGTGTGCTTGCTTTTGTGACTTGGGACCACTTTGCCTTTAAAACACTGATTTTTGTGCACTCATTGCTGCTAGTGTGGGACTTGGCTGGAAGTAAAACATTGATTACTTCTTTTAGCAAAACTGCTTGTTGGGTGATTATAAAATCTGTGTTCTAATGAACTTGCTTTTCCTTGTATCTTTTTTTGTATCTTCTAATTATCTTGTTTTTTTCTTGTATCTTTGTTTTGCTTAAATCACTTCAGTTTTCTAGAAACGAACTGTAGTGTTTGGTAGTTTTTGTATTATGTATTCAGAATAAGTGTTGTGATGCTTATTTTGAGTTTTTTACTATTAATGTAACAGATTGTTGCTGTTCTATTGAGCTTTTCCTGCTGTTGCGATGTTACCTCCTTCAAAATATATCAGTGGTTGGAGTTATTGCTTTAGCTAATTTTAAGTTCAAAAAATGATTGTTTCTTAGGATGCAGTATGAGATTTGCTTTTCTATTCCCTCTGTACGTCATTACTATGTGTTGTTATTAAAATCCGTTATGGAGATAGGAGAATACTTGGCTACTTGCCAATAAAACAGAAGTTGGAAAAACTGTAGCATTAAGAGATTACTGAGTTAATGCTCTTCTTTTGTGTGCTCCAAAACTGTACACTTCCATTTTCTGTAGCTGTAGCCTAATGTCAGTAGTGTTGCAAAATGTGACGTGTTGTGTTGCATCAATTAAATTGCAATTTTTCCTGAATTTTACGAAAAACTATTAGTAAAATGTTGATTATATACAAGTGGGTTTTCTAATTTCAAGAAAAGCATGCTGGGGCAATGAAAGATGATCTACATGCCTTGTATCCAGCAGCAGTTTCACCTCTGTATTACTGAGGGAATTTAGTTACTTTTGTGTTGCAGATGTACCTTAGAGATTGACTGATATATTGTAACTCCTGACAGGTTAAACTCCTGTGGTATTATCCAAAATTCTCATCCAGTGAAACAGTGGGCAAGTAGAAAGGAAGATGCAGAATGATAAATCCTGTTGGACATCTGGAGGATATTTTGACTTTGGTGGGGTTTATTTAGGGGACAGCTGAGTGTTTGTCACGCTGCATAAATGAAGACTGCTTTGCAAAACTGAGAAGTTGTGAAGGCGTTATTTGTCCTGAAACTTTCCGGCTTGCCATTTTACCGTGTTAAACTATTAGGCATGGGTAATTAGAAATGGACAGAGCTGGGTGAGATGAAGTTTAATAACAGAATTAATGAAGGCCAGTATAGTTAAACTAGGTTGAAATTAATTTATTGTAATTCTTCCTTATGTAGAAAAGAAGGATTGGCCAGTTCTTTCTTTAAAATTGTGTGAAGCCCCAAATGTTAAAATAATGGGGGCAAACTACTTGCTACGCTGATGTGACGCTGCTTTCAGGGTGTCAAGAGAGTAAACCACAGTCTTTTGTGCAGACTCTTGCTGTGCCTCTGCTTGCTCTGTATGTGCAGAATGACATCTATTATTGTAGCTCTTCCTACTCTGGGTCAAACCATATTTGAAGACTCTGAGGAAATTGCTAATCAGAAATATTTTCATGTTGAAATTTGTTCCTTCTTACCCCTCACCTGTGTTTGTTTTGCTTATATTCTAATCTGGTTTATTCTGCCTTTGACAATTCAATCTTTACAGAATCTTTTCTTTAAAGAAATTGGCTTGGGATGTAGCCCTGCAGAAGTTTGCTACCACAAAGCTATTAATAGAGTTGGCTATGATATATTAATAGAACTTATATTAATACTCACTGGAATCACTGTGCGTTCATAGCTGTAGTGCTTCTGCTTTGTGCTTCTATACTCCTCCAGCCCAAATCAGAAAAACATTTAACTGATATACCTAAATAATCTTTATCTTCCTACAAATGCAAGTCAAACTTGTGAATACCACCCACCTGTCAACATACAATTTACACCCCACTCTTATGACTGATCTTTCTTTTTAGTCACCATCATCTTTTGAATTGTGTTGTCAGTTTGGGTGGCTTTAACACTTCTTCACAAATATGGGTTAAATCAATAAGAATTTGGTTTGATTTTCTGTGTCAGAACATTCATCTGGGATGTAATTTCCTGCACAGTAATTGAATAATATCCTTTGAGGTTTTTAAGTATGTTCTGGGTCTGACTGAAGAAATAACTAAACAATTCAAGGTAGTGTCCTTGTTCACTTAATGTAAGTAATGCCCCCTGGTTAAAAAGCCTGTGAATGTTTTTGTATTGACTATATGTCTGTCCATGTTAGAAGATGCCTGTTCAGTTGTAGATCTCTAGGTGTATTGCATGTGCCTGTTACCCTGAGTAGTCAAGAACATCACTGCCCATTTCATTGCAAGGAGTATTTATAAATAAATGACACTTAAGGTCCTTCAGACAAGCTATAGGCATGCTGAAATTGGCAGACCTCATTCTCATTCCACTTGCTTGATAAATAACCTGCTGAAGTCTAGGACATTCTTAGTGTGTAGAAGCTCATGTGAAGAAGGTATCAAGAAGCTGGAAATGTAAGAGCAGATCCAGTCACCAGCTGGATCTACCAGCAGCCGTGGGAGCTGTTTGCTGGGGGAAGGAACCAGAGTCCTCACTGTTTGCAGAGGTTATCCAGGAGTGTAGGCTAACTGCATGCCACCTTTAGGTGTTTCTTGGTTAGCTGTACATATTGGATAGGAGGACATCAATGTACAGGTTCATTTCTGGCCCTTGAAAGGAAGGGAATGGTTTTTTATTTGCTGTAGTCTTTTCTGTAGATGAAAAAAGGCTGCATTCCAAAGTATGGGAAGTGAGATGGCAAGTTAGGAGACTTCTAGGTACTGTCCTGCTGCCAGAGGACAGATAATGTGAAGAGAATTATTACCCTGCATAAGTGGGAGACAAGCCCCTTTTGTTAAACAGATTCCATGATAATTTGTTGGGTTTATTTCGATAGTAGAGCTCAAATTCAAACTATTTATTCAACCCACATTGGTATAAATGCTCATTGAGATACTTGGTAACAGCAAGTGTTCATAAACAGAAACAAATTGAGGCCGGTCACAGCTGTCATCTTGTTCTGTGTACTTTGTGTTCTTGTGAATTGAGTATCTGTAAGAAATGTGGGGTGAAGATGAGGAAAAGCAAATGCATAGTGGCAAATGTAAATAGCAAAACTGAGTTCTGAAACAACTGTTTAGGGAGGGTCTCAATAGAAAACTGTTGTGGCTCTGACCCTTTCAGAATAACAGCAGGAGGAGCCACATTTAACCCATATTCTTTCTTCATATCTGTCAGAGTATGAGTCATTTATATTTAGTATTTTTGAAAACTGTAAAATTTAAACTCTTTAGTCTACAATTGGCAGAGTACATGAGAAAACATGTTATTTCTTCTCCCTCTTCCAGCCAAATGAAAGCAAGGAATAACAAGCCTAATGTATTTAGTATATATGCTGGGTTTGTTAAGTTGTGCTGAGGCTCTTTGCTGCCTTGCACAGGGTTGCACTGCACGTGCCAGCATTATCAGGGCAGACCAGTGAGATCCAGCGCACAGAACCAAGGCCCTGCCATCAAATCTGTGCTACTCTGGGCCATAGAAGCAGCTACTTTGGACAGACTCTGGTCTGATCTAATGGGCTGAATGCCCAGCTGGTTTTGGAGCCATGAGATATTTTCCAGCAGTGTGTTGTCTGGGTTAGTTTTTTAGCCAACAGAAGTGCAGTTGACATGCTCTGACAGCCCCATCTTACATACTTTGTGTTGATGAACAATGAAGAAACTGATTTCAAAAGCACCACCTTGTCAGAATTACATCATTACTGTAAGTGTAGCTTCAAGGCCTTCTGGTGTGAACTTATTTCTATGCGGAAGCAATACAATACTTACCATATTATTACTTTGTGATGTTCTGACATCTTTAATAATGGTGTGAGAAAACTTATTTCCATTAAGTCGTTTCTACACAAATACATTTTATAGTAGCTGTTTGTATGCATTTTTAAAGGGAAAGCTTCCATTTAAAATACAGGTTGCACAGTAGAATCTACTCATTCAGATCTAATTTGCTTGTTTGTTTTTGTTTGGGGAGAAAGAACTGCTGTCATAAACAATTCTTTGCTTATCTCTTCTAAAAAGCCAAACAAAGCCTCCAGGAGTACTGAAGTGCTGTTACATCTCTGTATCATCTCTGTTACATCCCTGTGGCCCAAGAAGGGACAGAGTCCTCATGAAAGCTGGCCCAGAGCACTTAGCATTTGGATGCTGTGGGTCACAGGGCTGAGCAGTTCTAGAACCTGACCTGCTGTGCAGTGCCCTGTGTCAGCAGCCTCTGCTCACTTACATAACTAATGTTTCCTTTGGTTATAAGTATGAGAATTCTGCTTCAGGCTGAACTTCTGCTTTGGTAAATGTATTTCTTACAGACTCCTCAGCTTAATCTGTTTGTGTTTGCCTTGTGTTGTTGCTTTGTCTTCGCTGTAAGTTTTCATGGAGGCTCTGAGAGAATCACATGTCAAAATGTGGAGTTCGTGGGGTAACGACATGAAGACTGTGTGTAAACTTGCCTCTGTGGAGAAAAACAAATTGAATTATCTAAACATTTTTTGTTAAATATTTCTAATGGTTTGCATTAGATTAGGAAATATTTTTAAACTACTTCTTTAAAAGCAAGTAAGGGTTGTTGAACTGCAATAGCTGAAGTAGGGAAGTCTTTAAGTATCTTAGAGGGAGGAAGTTCCTACTTGTTGAGAAGTGGAAATTCAGGGTAATATGGCATATGAATCTTCAGTTCTCAAAACAAGGACTTGGCAAACAGAAAATCTACAAAAATGAACTTAGACTGAAAATTCATCTTTGTCTTGCAGCTTGGAGTGTGTAATTTTTAATTTGCTGCTAGGCATGGTGAAGAAACTGTGTCATGAATGGCTTCCACTCTCAAGTTGGTCCCAAAAGAATGAGTGCTTGCTCTGGCTAAACTTCATACGTTGTTTCCATGGTGGTTGTTTCTTTCTGTGATTTGCTTTCAGTTGTAGAACTCAAAATACGTACTGCCTGGGAGAACCTTGAATATCTACATATATCTAGATTATTTGGGTTATTTGGTATATCTTGTGGGGATTGTACCGTAACCCCAAATAAACTGCATTTAGTGGAAACTTGGACTAGCTTGAAAAACATGTTTGTTACCAAGTTGAATTCTCCCAGTAACTTTGCTGTTCTTATTTTACTGCAGTTCGAGTTATTCTTCATCTGCTTTGGATTTTGAGACCGAGAACAAAATAGATCCAGTGTTTGATTCACCCAGAATGTCACGGCGTAGTTTACGGTTGGCTGCTGGAGGATACAGTAAATCAGATGATGGACACAGTGATTCCCTTCATGACAGCTCTTATGCTGGAAGCATGTCCTTCAGGGATCAGTCTAAGTAAGCATTTTTAGTCATCACTAGTAAATCTTGAGTCTTACTGTTTGAACACAGTAATGAAAAAAGGTTACCTAGAGGTCTTATTTTTTGTTCTTGGTGTTTGCTGCCATACTCTGAAATTTATGTTTAGTATGTGGTTTGCAATGACAATTTTTTACAAAAGTCTTTGTCAAATTATAGGTGCTTGAAGGCTAGGACTTCCTTTTAAACCTTGTTTGCTCTGTTTAGTCACGTCAGTGTTGAAATGACTGTTAATTAATTTATTAGTAAAGTGAGAGAGTGACAGAAATGTGTGTCTTTAGTGCTATGTCTTACTTGCCTTTGTTTCCTAGGGTGATGAAGCAACGCAGAAGTATGAGCAAGCAGTCTGGCAGTGGAAGACATGTGCCAAGGAAAAATCTGCCCAGCTCATCTATTATTAGCCAGAGCAGTTTCAATAGCCATGCCAGTGATACATCAATGATATCCACTATATTGGATGAGTCTCTGATTCGGGAACAGACAGAAGTTGATCATTTCTGGGGTAGGCAGTAATTGCTATTGCTTGTATCAAACTGTGCAAACTGTTTGTTTTGGTGTGTATAAATTTGTGATCTTTGCATCACCTGTTGTCCATCCTATCCCCAAACATGGGTGCATTTGCACTTCATGTTCAGGGGTCTACTTGCTAAGATGCCCACTGGAAATTTATGGTCCAGTGTGTAAATTTGGTTTACTGACATGGTTAACGTCAAGATGTTCACAGTCAAGTTAATATGCCAGCAAACATAAACACTTCTGTGATGCAATGCCATAATTATCTCCTGTCATTGCTTTCTTCAAAATGTACACGGAGTTCTGTATTGAAAGAATGGTAAACATATAACTTGCTTTTGAAAAGTCGAAGGAAAAGCATTGTCTTACGTGTTTGTAGGCAGAAATGTTTCTTTTTAACATACCTTAATATGAAAGTTTCAAATTAGTGACATTTCAGAATTTCCCAAAGGCGTTTTTGTGTGTGTGGCTGGCTGGTTTGGCTTTTTAACTGTACCAAAATGTATTTTCCTGGAACCTTTTCTCTTCAATGAAGATAAAATATGAGAGTTGTCTATATAAAGTATTGTCTATGTGAAGCATTGTGTACAACCAGATCAGCAATTTGTTAGATGTCCCAATTCAGACTCTTTCTTTGTTTCCAGTCAGAATACTTGTGACCTTCCCAGAGTCCTAGTGGGAAGAATTGTGTCGATCTTGGTAGAACCCATTCTAAATTTTAGATAACCTGGCTCTTAAAAGAGAATTTTAAATACAGTAGTATCAAAGTCATTACCAAGCAGCAGAAACATTGTAAGCTTGTAATTAGCTGCTTTAACTTCTTGTGGGAAGTAAGTCAAGGTGCAGTTGGCATTCGTGTTGCTTTGCCTGCCCCTTCTGTGGTGGGATGATTTTCACAACTATTACCCTACTGCAATAAGGTCTGGATAGATGTTTCTCTGATGGGCTGCAAAATACGTTAAATGCTAACCATAAAGAGACTTCCTTTGAATTCTTAAAATTAGTGGGACTTCTAACTTGAGTTTGTCAGATACTGTAATTCAGTTTCTTATATTTGGGACCAATTTCTTTTTTTTTTTTCATTCACAGGCCTTGATGAAGAAGGTGACCCCAAAGGTAAGTACACTTTGCTTTTCCATCCACATTGTTTCTGTGTGACAGGAACGGTGCTGGCAGTGCTGCCATGGCTGCTGTGCTCTGTGTTTGCAGGCAGTGACACCACGCTGCTGCAGGGGAACGGGGGCATAGCAGCAGCAGAGCTGCAGCCCACGCTGAACGGCTACACGTGCAGTGACTGCAGCATGCTGTCAGAGAGGAAGGAGGTCCTCACTGCCTACTCACCTTCCCACGTGCCATCCTCCAGGATCTACACTAGGGACAGGAGCCAGAAACATGCAGCTAGTAAGTTACTTTCTCTTGTGTTTGATTTCTGCAGTGTTATTTAAGCATCTGTCTGACCCTGATGAGCTTGTCAATAACTGAATTCTAGAGATCAGCTTTTATATGAAATACCTTTTTCTGCATCAGTTGAAATTTTATGTACTTATTTATGATTCTGATATATGGTAATCTACTGATATTCAGTGTTGCTGTAGGAATTAAACAACTACAAAATTCAAATGCCCTATTATCTTAAATTATAAAATTATTTGGCCAGCCAGTACTGATTGTAAGTCTCCTAATCTGACAGATCTGTGTGGCTCTGCCTATGAAATATTTGGTCATGGTTTTCAGATGCAAACTTTCTATGCTTTTTGGTTTACAGTTTTTTATCCCTTATGTGATTTGAACTTTCAAGGTTGAGCAAAATTGTTACTTTGCACTGCTTGTGTTATCAAGGGAGTCTCTGAGAGGCCTTTCCACTTTCTGCTTCCTTTTTTCCTCCTCTTTTAACCTTGCAGCTTTTTATAGTGTTTCTAAAAGCTAAACCTCAACTACATGAAAAATTGAACTCCAAAAGGAAGAACTGATTCCAAATAGTCACTCTAGTGACTGCATTCCTAAAGCTTGAAAAATTGAGTCTGTATAAATGAGATTCTGCCTTTCCAAGACAATCTCCATTCAGTGGATTGTTTTCCTCATTGTCTTGCCCATGTCTGCCTGTTCCTTGCACCTGGAGTTTCTTGATTACTGGTAGTCCTCAGTTACCACAAAGAATTTGTTTCCTTAATGACCTTGAATTAGAAAGAAACCAATTGTGGAATTTTATAGGCTTGTTAAGTCTTGAATGAAGTTTGTTTTCAGTACAAGAAAAATAAATTAGTCTGTTTGAGCTATATGATATGACTTCAAATACTTAAGTATTTCTTTTTAGTTAGTGTGTAGCACAGGGTGGAATTCTTTTGACTTGAACAGTCAACTACATAAGTGGCACTGAATGAAAACTCTTTCTGTACTTCTGAGTTTGTATTCACACAAGATTTTTCCTCATCTTTGTACATTCCTTTGAGCTTTAATCTAGGGGTTTGAGTCAAACTTTGGGGATTTGTGGGTGTGGAAAGTCATGGCAGGTTTTTGGGATGTGGCTGAGTCTGGGACAGTGGCAGTGGTGGATTTTTGCTTTGTTCTGTGGCTCTGGAGAGGGGTGTGTCTCTAGCACTTCAGGCAGACCTCTGTAGGAACTTCCTCTGACGTAACAGCAGGGAAGATGGTGAGCAGTCCTCACTCCTTCAAATCCAGAGTAACACTGTAGTGTCTCTTTGGAACTGTGTCCCCAAAGTCAGGATCAGCAGTTCACGTCCGTGAGGAATCCTGAGTTCCAGAAGCAAGGAATTCATTGCTCTTTGGAGTTCTGCAGTCTCACTAAGCAAAGCTGTTCTTGCTGAAGTTGTACATTTTTGCCTTGAAGTCATTATCCAGGGTGTGTAGTTCTCACAAAAGCTTTCATGCAATATCTAATACACCCAGACTTTCCAAACCACACTTTCTGAAGTTTCATACTCTTGGCTAAACAAAGGCTTTCCTTGTTTTGTCCTCACTCTTACACAAGCTAATGGTGACCAGAGAGCAGAAGTACATATTTCTATGGATGAATAATTTGTATTCACACTGTTTTTTTCAATAGGAGGAACATATTTCTACATGAGTAAGATTCTACGATTGGTCAAAAATACTGCAGCATCTTTTGCATCACTATTAGTGCAACTATTTCAAATGGTTTTGCTGAAGCTGGGTTATGAATATAAAGGTACCATTTCAGTTGTCTTCCTTGGTCTGCAAACAAAGACAGAGTGTGTGTATTGTTTTTTTTTTCCTTATGGACTTCATCTTTGGCACTATGGTGTTCTTCTTTAGTCTTTTGGCTGGCTTCTGTCTTTCTCAGTTTTTATTTCACTTGTGCTACACTTCTCATACCTTTACTATTTTGAAAGTATCAAGATTCCCTTATATGAGATCCAGATGTTGATTTTATTAGAAAGTGGTAGAGAATAATTTTTGAATTGAGAAACTTGTGTTGATTTTTAAAAATTGTAGTGATAGTATCAAATTCTAATTTTTCAATGCCTTTCATTCTCTCTTATCACCCTTAAACCTGCTGTGCACTCAAAGCTCATTTAGATCTGTCTTGCAAAACTCAGACACTTGCTCTCATCACTCTGCACTACTTTAGAGCACATCCTGTTTTCCCTGAAAATATTCATTTCTCCTTTGGTGCTTTCTCTTCTATAATACCTGCTCTACAAGTGACGTTAAATTGCCATAGGCAGAAGGGAACTGATTTTTGCATGTGAGTAGAACTTTGCTCTCCTCCTTCTCTCTGCTCAGAGCCTTATAATTCCTAATGCTTTCTTCTCCTTCTTGTAACAAGCTTGTTAAAATCAGCACAAATATGTAATGAATGGCTGACCCATTTGATAGAATGTTGGGAACAGGGACTTACATGATGAGGGGTTGTTTGTTTGTTGGGGTTTTTTTTACAACCTTTGCTATCTGAAAAGAAGCAGAAGGATTTTTTTTTTAACTAAGTGACCCCCTGATATTCAAAGAAGAGCAAGATTACACAGAGTAGGCTTCTTCCTCAATAATTTTTCAGGTTTCCTTAGAGTAATCTGACTTTAATAGTGAACCAAGCCAGTTTAGCTAAAATCTGTGTCTATTAAAGGCTTTGAATTTGGTAATTAGAATCTGTGTGCCTTTTGGATGTGTTGCAGCTCACTCAGACTACTGTGGAAGCATGAATGTAAAGGAGTTCTACAGAGAAGACCGTCACCTTGGTGTGAATGAGGAATCAATATGTAAGTGATTGATGTAGTCTGTCCTGGGCTCTACACAGGTTGTTGCTGTAATAGTAGTATCAGACTCCCCCTTCCACAACACTGTGGAAGCTACAAAGTAAATGTTTGGTTTGCAACTTAAATGTGGGGGGGATGGTGATCCCCTGGTATACTGTAGTATTTCCCCCAGCAAGTTTCCTTCCCTAAAGTTTGCTTAGCAGCTTTTGGGTTGATAACTGATGATGTGAGATAGACTTGTCCAAGTTATCTTGTAACAGATCTTGACTTGATCCTGGCTTTATCCCATTAATCAACTGTTACCACAACCAACAGGTGATGACTGTAAAGGGAAGAAACATCTTGAAATGTACACCACAGACCACATGCAGTCCTCATGGGCTAAAAGGGTAGCAAGGACCATTTGGCACACCTTTTCTTCTGCAGGTTGACTTGGACATTTTTGTTTGCTTTTATCTTGCATCGCAATCTCACAGTGTTAATCACACATGTTTTGTGTTTGGGCTATTTTTCCTTCCTTCATCTATCAAAGTAGGGTAGAAATGTAAAGTGCCTAGACAACTAACTTCCTTAACACCTCTTCTGTCTGAATTCTTGCTCTGATTTTGGCTTTTGTACAAGCTTGGCAGGCTGCTTACCTGTTAGTGAAAACAAGGTGTAGGGTAACGTGCACCTCGTATGTTAGAAGGAGCAAGTCAGATTAATTTATTGCACTTTGGGGAGATCTGTATGCTTGCTAGGTTGAAAAGCTGACTTTAAATGAAAGCAAGGTGTGAGGTACTGGTATGCAGATTATTTGAATAAAGGGGTTTTAACATTTTATTTTTGTTCTAGTGATAGTCAATTTTTACAGGAATCTTATATAGGGATAGAATCTACCCTGTGAGATGAGCGTTCCCTAGCTTGAATGACAGAGGCATCAAGGATCTGTTGAGTGCTCTTTATTCCGCAAAGGAAAATTATTTGAGACACTTCAGTCACCTAAATGATTTGCAAAACATTGGGTTGGTATATCTATGATCCCTCAGATTAACCCAGACATATCTGCTAATCTAAGAATGTAGGATTATTTTTTAAACATATATGGTGTAGTTTGTTCTGTAGAAAGATTGATCCTAGTCTTGGACATAGTATTTGTTGGCCTCAGCAGGCTTTAAGTTACAGCATTTTATTACAGTGCATTGGATGGGGAGGTTGGTGGTAGTTTTGTTCTCTTTAAGAGATACAGAACTGTCCTACTGAACATCCTTGGGAACACTCAGCTTAATGTAAATTTACTGCTTGCAACCTTTAAGTGGGAATACTTTCTATTTATCAATATTTCTTAGACATCACTGGAATTTAAAATTTTTAATTGTTCTTGCTTCTGCACATTAACCCAGATAATGAACTTGATGTATAATTTTGAACAAATAAGATGCTTTTAAAGTAATGATGTGCTTAAAGCTTGTTTTTGTGGTAGTACTCTTGCTATTCTCTGCTACACTTTGCATGGCATTGTTAGATAAACATGTTACGAAATGTAAACTTTGATTTGGGAAAAATGATATTCTAACTGCACAGGTGGTGTTCAGTCTGTTTATCTCTGTCCATGAGAATTCAGTTTCTAAACTGTCTTGGTTTTACTTGACTTCATATTTATTAGTGGCTTGCTTTGCTTTAAAGTAGTGAAGAACCAAGTTTGAGATTACTGAAAGGTACGGTTTAAAATTCTGCAGAACAAGTGATGGGCAGGGGACTGAGTCTGTTTCACTGCATGTACTGAAGAGAACCTCCAGCTCCTTTGTGTGTGTTACCACATGGAGTTCATTTGTTATAATCCAGGTTACTTTATGCTTCACGTGTTGCGAACAGCAGGAGCGACCGGATGGCTTGTGTCGCAGAAGGTGTTGTCTCTACTTTGGCTGGCCATTCTCTCTCCAGGTTACTATTCTAATCTGTGTGTGTGTGTGTGCATTGCCTGTTCCTTTTGGCAAATTAGGGGACTGCAGGGGCTTACACTAATTCAGCTGTGCTTATGCTATAGCTTTTGTGTCTTGAAATGCATGTGCTGCTTTATTGACCAAAATATGCTTCATGAGAGGGTGTGTTTCTGTTCACAGGCATTACAGGAGACTAACCAGAGGGAATGAGTGTGTGAATATGGGGTGTCAAGAATAATGGGGTGTGTTTGGTTTGGCAGTCAATTGCTATATTGGTATTCCTTTTACCAAAAACTGCTGCTGCTAATCTGTGTATTTCCTGGAGCATACTGAGTTTCCAGTGAGGTAGCGTTGTCATAACAAATGAGCATTTTATCTCTTTGCATGGCTGTTTACCTTGTTGAGTAGTCTGGAGCATACTGAGGTCTCCAGTGTGTGATAAGTTGTGCTCAGGCATTAATACTGAATTTTCAGTGAGGTAGCGTTGTCATAACAGATGAGCATTTTATCTCTTTGCATGGCTGTTTACCTTGTTGAGTAGCTGTTGTTACAATGCTGTCATACTTGTGGTATCTAGATGTCAATATGCTTTATGCATTGCCTTATTCATGCATTTCTCCAGTCTGCAAAGCATTGTTGGCCGCAGTTGCATGTCCCTCTGCTTGGTTTCTTTGAACGTGTGCTGCAGTAATTACATTTCACACTCCCACCTTTTGTCTTCTAGGGAGGGCAGCTTCTGGCATGTTCAGGTTGCTTAGAACTGGGTGGTATCAACTTGTTACTCTGATGTCTTTGCTCAAGGTGTTTCTTGTAAGAAGGTGTGTATCCTTTGAAATAATTGTTTTGTGAGCAAGTTATTTACCCAGTTATAATATAAATCAATTAATTATGGTAAGTATGTTCTTTCTTGTAAACTGTCCTCTCTTTCTTTAGATGCCTTCCAAAGAACTACAGGTGGTTACTGTTTCTTATCCCACTCCTGTTTCTACTAGGTATGTCAATTGTTCCCTTGTAATACAAATCAGTGTACTACAGCTGCTCCAAAATAGCATTTTGAGTTGATTTATGAAGAAGATGTAGAACTGAAAAAGAGCAAGTTTGTTTGTGAACAGGGCAGTAATTCAAGCTTCCAGGGTACTGACAAGTCAGCAAGCTTTCCCCTTGTCACAAAAGCAATATCCTTGATTTAATTGCATAGAGCTCTTTAGAAAAAGTGGCTGAGAAAGTAAATGCACTGGAGTCCTTTTTTCTTTACCTCCCTTCATAGGAGTAGCAATGAAAGAGTAGGCTGGGTAGTTATTGCTTTGTCAGTCTCTATAGAAGTGTGGTTAAGTTTTTACCAACTCATCCAAAGTCTTTCCTTTGCTCTAGACCCTGCTTTAGTTGCTTAAGGTACTGCTGACTTTAGAGTGGTTAGTAGACAGTATTCCAGCCAGCTGTCAACTGAAATGAAACAGATTGAAGTACTTACCAGAAGTGCTGGGCCACTTCTGAAAAGCAGATTCATGTCTTTGTGACTCTTAAAAACTTGCAGCTCTTTTGTGGAGAAGATGAAGCTTCTTGGAAAATTACAGTGGGGATTCAAAGTCCTCTGTATAAGGGTGGAAAAAGAAAGAATTTACCCTGTGTAGAAAATGCTGCTACTTCCCACTAAGATATTGCCAAAATAAGTGTAATCTCATGAAATGCTGTTTTATTTCTACAGAAGCCTAAGTTTCTTCCAATTTTTATTAGCTCTTATGCAACATGATATGTAGTAAGTGTATCATGCAACGTGTTTTCCATGGAGATAAAGAGGAGCATTTACATCTACCTTCAGAAAATGTGGCCTGTCTTAATCAGCAAAGGTGACCAAGGTGCCTGGGAAGCAGTAGTATGAGTTTAGGCTTGTACCATGATACATAGAAGTGCAAGTTGCCTGCCTCACAACTATGTGAGTGGGACTGATGGATGTTCCCTAATATTCTTGAGTGCTTGATTTAAGAATTTTAAAGCTGGCTCATGGTGATGTTTGTTTAAACTGGAGCAGTGTCCTTTGTGTGGCACCTGCCTTGCAAACTGAAGGTAGCTGTGTCCTTCAAAAGACCATTTGTAGGTATAAGCAGTTGGAATGGAGAATTCTTTTGAACACACGTTGCTTTTTGTTTCTATTCTAGGTTTGTGGTTCTGGGGGCTTAATAGCTTCATTTCATTATTACCTCCATTGAACTGGACAAGAATTGGCAGAATACAGAGAACAGATGATTCTGTTCGTGTTCCTGAACCACAAGATGATACTTTTCATTCTGTGCAACCTCCAAAGGTAAGGGAGAACAGTCTAGGGAAGAACTTGCATATATTTTAAGGTCTCTTAACTTTCATGTCTTCAGTATTTTGCAATAGCTGCTTGTTGCACAACAGTAATGTAGATAAGTTGATTTTTATATATTGAAGCATTATCTTTCTAATTTAGGATACCATAAATATCTTTGATTTTGGTCGTATAAGTGAGCTGGAAAAGCAAATGGCCTTCGTGTCTGACAGATGCCATGACCGAAACAAAGAATACAACAAAGTGATGAGCCTACTCCAGAATCTTCAAGATCAGGTTGCCACGATGAGTGACAGAAGTGAAACATTGAATTTAATAAAAAATGTCATGAGTCAGTATCTTAAAGATATGAAACTGGAGGAGAAGGTAAGACAGTCAGTTATTGATGTTTCCTGATACAAATTGTTCTGTTTTATAAATGCAGATTGTGAGCGATTTGACTGGAGGATTCTTTTTCTGCTCTGGAAATAACCAATAAGTAGTAAGGACGAGGGAGTAGTTGTGGGCATTTGTTCCTCCTTTGTTATTGCAAAGGGTTAATTCCAGACAGGTGGCCTAAAGTAGATTCCTACATTGCTGAAAAGCTGCTAGATTTGTCCTGTTTCTGTACTGATAAAGAAGACTATAGGAAGGACTAGTGACAAAGCAGGGATTTTGTGGTAAACTTCCCTGTATGTAACCCCTACTGCAGCCAAATCAGAGTTCTGTATTTATTACAGACTGTAATTTCTCACATTACTTGCAGGATAAATCACTTAAATGTCCACAGAATGGAATGAAAAGTGTACTTTGCAGAAAATATCAATTATCAAAATACACCCCTTTTTTCTTCTCTGTTTTTTTAAGACTGACTTCCTGGCTTTACATAAAGAACATGAGATGCGCATCCGGACACTGGAAGAACTTCTTAGAAAACTCTCCGCTGAATCCAAGGTATTGACAGTGAGCTTTGCTGACTTGTTCTAATTGTAACCTGTTGATAAAACACACTGACTTTTTAAATTTGCTGTTCCAAGCACGTTTCCTTTACTGTGGCATATACAGTTCCGTAAGTCTCAAAACTTGTTTGTATTTGGGTTCCCCCTTCTTGGAGAGGGTCACATTCATTCCAAAGTAACCCTCTGTATAACATTACCTTGTTATACAGAGGCACAAACATAATTGTGTGCGCAGTCCCATACAGGTGATGCTAAAATTTGTTTTCATATAACATTCTTTATACTCTTTGTTTCACTTGAATTTCTTTGTATATGTTAAAACTTAACTTTTGTATTTTTTAGGACATCCAGAAGGAGTTTGACCTAGCCAAATCAAAATCAGTGAGGTATAAGCACTTTTCAAATACATTTTTCTTTTTCACTCCTAATGCCAACTGACAGTGATCCTTGCCTTGTGTCAGTTAACTGACCCTGCAAGGTTGTATTGTCAGCAAGAGCACTTCTATCTTGTACTGGATTTCAGCTGTGGTGCTGAACATCAGCACAGGACCCTACTTGAGTGTGGGGCAATGCTGCAACTGCATTTTCATTAGAGCAAAGCTATATAGGATAGGAGAATGAGAGACTTAGCATCCTCTTATAAATGCATTCGTTTTCCTTCAGATCACTTAGTGAAACATACAGTGACTGCTTTTGATCACTGCAACTACATTTTCATTAGAGAAAGCTATTTATATAGGATAGGAGAATGAGGGACTTATCATCCTCTTATAAATGCATTTGTTTTCCTTCAGATCACTTAGTGAAACATACAGTGACTGCTTTTGATGGGCTTTGTATTTAAATTCTTGAACTGTATCAATTCTAATTTTTGTCTCTTTGCTTATTTGCTGAATTGCCATTTGAATTAGAACTAAATGTAAAATGGCTTTAGAATGATAGTTGAGATCTTTTTCAGTAGCATTCACTGGACACTGATCTGTATTGGTCATATATGAGTTGCCATTTGTAACTCAGCACTGCCTCTGCAGTTACTCTGGTTTGAGGTAGCCTGAGACTTACTCTGACCAGTGACAAACTCACACAAAGTTTGACTGGTTTGCCAGAAGCCCTTAAATTCCCCCAACTCTCTATATGTTTGAATTATTAACTTGTCAGCCTGGTGATAATCTGAAGTCATCACAGCTGGATCTTTCCATTACTTCAAAATACTTTGAATATATTAATTCTAAGTATGCCTTAAGTAACAATATGTTAGAAGTTCAAGTTCTCTGTGTGTATGTGGTGAACAATTGAACTAGAAGAACACTTTGTATTAGACAAGTATATTCTCACACCTTTGGAATTTGATGGAATGATTCCAGCTATTCTTTCCTAACAATTGACTCCTTGTTTTTGTCAGAGATGATGATCAATACAGTCTACTTATGTCCAAAATTAAAAACCTAGAACTAGAGCTGGCATCTATGAAATCAGAGCTGTTATCTGGCGAAAGTGTGAAGATGAGTTGTGAGAAAATGGATGTCATTCATGAAAAAGTAGGTTCAGCAACTTCTCTAACTGTCCCAGTAAAATTTGATACTACTTGGGTTTGTTCACTAACTTTCTTGAAATGCACTGCAGTCAGTAACATGGGGGTAGTATTAATCTTAAAGAATGACAGTGTTGTATGTAGGGTTACTGTGAATTTTTCCATTAGTGAATAACACTTTACTGGAGAGGAGTTTATTGCTTGTTTTCTACAACGGCAGGGGTTTGCTTGGAAGTTATGACATAATAGCAGTTCTCTGCACAGTACTTTGTTTATGTATTTTGCTAACCCATGGAAATACAGAAAAGAAACTCATGTAAAAGCAAATTTGATTTATTATCTGAGAGTTAGTTCTAAAAAATCCTGCCTAAGTTCTTTTGAAGCCTTTTAAGAGGTCTGACTGGAATGCAGCCAACAAAATGCAACAATACTGAGATGGGATTATCAACTTAAATAATGACTTGTGATAAAGGTCTAGCTGTGTGCCTGTTGCATATTTATATATGTATATATATATTTATAAAAACTATAAATTATAATTATTAATGGCTTCTATTAGGTAGATGCCCAGGTGAAGGAATCTGTCAAGCTAATGCTTTTTGGTGATCAACAAGAAGACTTGCCTGAATCACTTCTCCAGTGGCTTACTTCCAATTTTGTGAGCAAAAGTGACCTACAGACTTTGCTGCGGGATCTTGAGTTGCAGATCCTCAAAAATATTACTCTCCATATGTCTGTAACAAACCAAAAAGTAACATCTGAAGTAGTTACAAATGCTGTGACTAATGCAGGGATTTCTGGAATCACAGAAGCGGTGAGTGATTTTAAGGTCTCAAAAGTTCAACTGAAACTGGAGAGAGTTTTTTCATGGGCATTTTGTGGAGCATGACTGTCAACATAAATGTTAATGATTTTAGGAGATGTCAGGAATATCAGCTGAAATGAGGAAAACAGCAGAAAATGCTTTATTGAGTGTATTCTTGCAGCATTGATTGTTGCCTGTTGTCAACACTTCTGTTTTTTTAAAGTATGCTGTCTTGAAAATTGAATTCCCAAAAAACAAGTACACCAAAGAAATGCAGCTCAGGGCCTTGGGAAGAAGGAATGCAGATTTAAAAAAAAAAAAAAACAAAAACAAAAACAAACAACCCTCAGTCAAGATGCAGTAAACTTGTATTTTAAAACAGACAGCCATCCATTAAAAATGGCCTCTGCCTTGACAGAGGCTTTCAAGGACTTGTGATGAAGTGCAGCATCTCAAAAAGATGCTTGCAACTTCACAGATATGTAAATATCAATTATTTTATTGCTTGATCTTATTGAAATATTTTTCCTTCCATTCTCTTGTATATGTACACCTCTAGCAAGCACAGATTATTGTAAATAATGCACTGAAACTCTACTCTCAAGACAAGACTGGGATGGTAGATTTTGCCTTGGAATCTGGAGGTAAGTAGTAGAGGAAACACCATTTTACTATTCATGCTTTTAGTAGTATTTACTAGAAATATTAAAATGAAGAGTAAAGCTTAGTAGAGCAGTTTTATGTGTTGCCTGATGATCAGATCATTGCAATCTGTGATGGTGTTTACAGGCCTGTACATCAGCCTAGGTGTGCATGGACATGAATAGAATAGTTCTCAATATGTCTACAACTGGATAAGAAAGAAATGAAAAACCTTTAACCTGTTCTTAAAATAACATTTAATGTGATAGAAACATTGTATCCACAGAAAATTATTAGATCTTCACAATATCTTTAATCTGTTATTCATTAAGCTTTATATAAATCTCTGCCTTAATTGCTCACTCCTTCTTGAAGACTTCTATTTCTGCTAACCTGATCTGTCTTTTTTGAGGTGGCAGCATTCTGAGTACTCGCTGTTCTGAAACCTATGAGACCAAGACAGCATTAATTAGCCTCTTTGGAATTCCTCTGTGGTACTTCTCTCAGTCTCCCAGAGTGGTGATTCAGGTAATTAAAGGCCAAGTAAACAAATGCAGCAGTGTTATTTTGTGTGGCGTGGTTTGGGTGGCTCTTTGGGTGCTGGGTGTATCTCTGTAGTATATTGGGGCACAGGTACTTGGAGCTGTGTTCCCAAGAGTGGGATTGTTCTGGCAGTCCCTGGACACAGCTGAAGTCCTAGTCTATCAAAACTGAGAGTCACAGGAAGCTTGGGTGGTGCACTGGGCTTGTGCAAAGTGGGAGGGCTGGGAGGGTTCCTGTTGAGAACTAATCTCAAGGCAGGTCTTCAAAACACCGCTGGTGGCTCAGGAGGGTGTGATGCCTTCCTGAAGAGTTCCACCAAGGAGATTATTCTGCACCTTACTGTTTAAGACTGACCCTAAGAACACAGAATTCATTACAACTCATTATTACAACAAAAATAAACTAGAAAACATTGCAACATTGTTTCTGTTGTTGTGTCCCATCTTGTCCTCTCTACCTTCCTTCTGTGCAGCCAGACATGTATCCAGGGAACTGCTGGGCTTTCAAAGGATCACAGGGCTATCTTGTGGTGAGACTCTCCATGAAGATCTATCCAACTGCCTTTACATTGGAACACATACCAAAAACTCTTTCACCAACAGGAAATATCACCAGTGCTCCTAGGAATTTTGCAGTATATGTAAGTGTGTCTCTGAATTTAAGTTGATGTTTGTACATAGAATATTTGTGTTACATACCTTGGAGAAGAGTAACTTGAGGAAGGACAGCTAAAATGATGATAAACTGTTTCACTCATTGCTCTTAAAAATTGCTTTTATTTGTGAGCTTTCAGATTTTAAATAAGAAGTGTTGCAACTAATTTTGGGTGAGCTATTTCTATACTCTTGCTCTATACAGTAGTAAACACTTCTGGAGGGAGATGATGTTTTTTTATTTGATCTAGTTTTTTCATACACTTTGTTTCATCCTCCTTCCCATTCTTCCTCTCTCCACCCACTATCCCTCCTATTTTGTCTCTGCACCTTATCTGTGATGTGCCTTAAATAATTTTTTTAGTTCACTTTACCCAGCTACCACAGTTGTGTAGGCAGGATTTCGGAACAGAACAGACCACAGGGTATATCAGAGAACAGTTACGATATCTGAGAACTTTTTGTCAGGTTTTTCTAAATGCTTCAACAGTCAACTGCAAGCATATGAATCTTGACTTCAACCTTGATGTTTTCTCACTGTTTGTCCTGAGCAGTTTATATTGTACAGTGTGATATGGGTTTAGCCATGAAAATTAAAGGATTTGACCATGGGAACACATAAACAGCTTAACTATTTACAGGGCAGGAAACTGGAATACAAAGCTGTGCTTGAACTTTAAATTACATGGGAAACATTCTGATCCTGGCTTTATAGACCTTCAAGTGCTGTCTCTTGATACTCTGTGTAGGCATGCTTCTAGTTTGGGTTGGATTGGAAATCTGATGGAAGCAAAAATCCTTATGCTGTTGTTACAGGGTCTGGATGATGAATATCAGGAAGAAGGCAAACTTCTAGGAGAGTATGTCTATGATCAAGATGGAGAACCACTGCAGATATTTCCAGTGATGGTAAGTCTGGGCTGTAAGATTTAAAGTGTCAGGAGAAAGCTACTTTTATTTTCTACACTTGTGTGCAACGAGTAGTGAAGGGAAAAGCCTTGTTCTCATGTGGGCACTGTAGCAGCTTAGGTAGAAAGTATCTGACTCTGCCTCAAACCTGTGGCCTAAATAGATGAGAGGGGAGGAAGGTTTGTTGCTATGTGGACACAAATGGGAGGGAAGTTGCTAAACATGGGAAGAGTCTGTTCCATGCTGCTTCAGACTCACAAATAATTGTAAGGCAAGGGAGGTTCTGTTCAAAGGAACAGAAAATTCCCAAGGCATAGCTTAGGTTCCTGCAAGTACCAACAGTCATTAATAACTAAGAAGGCTTCAGTTGCAGCTGTTTGTGCCAGAACCCTGACACTGGCTTGTGTTTGCTTTTTCCTTCTCCAGGAGAAAAATGAAGACGCATTCCAAATAGTGGAGCTGAGGATTTTCTCTAACTGGGGCCACGCAGAGTACACCTGCCTTTATCGGTTCAGAGTGCACGGGAAACCTGCCGAGTAATCCACACTACAGCTGGGGGTGGCTGCTTTGTACATTTTGTTCCTAATCTGTATATACTGGGAAGCCTACAACACTGGAATCTGTAAAGGACGAGGATGCAAGATGCACACTGCAGAGCTGTTGATCCTCTGATAAAGGCAGAAGACTGTCAGCAGAAATGTATAAACCCCAATTTTTATTTGCTCTAAGGCTCAGCTTGTAATTGCCAGCTCGCTTCATATTTCTGTGTCCATGCTGAGAGAAATAATGCATGCAAACAGCTCTGGTTCATAAAGCCCAGTTGGCAAACAGGTGACACACGTTTTATTACAAATGAATGTATAGGTTTTTTAAAAAGAATAAACCACACTTTCTGCAACTAGGAATCTGTTCTTTTTTAATCCAGGACTTAACTGCATACTTTTGCTAGCTTGGCACCATAAGCCAAAAACTGTGGTACATTTTGAACACTGACTGTGGCTAAAGGTGTCCTTCAGTTGACAGTTGGTTTTAACCTTTTTGGTGGATCCAAAAGGGCTTCTTTGCTACATGTTGAATATAATAAATACTACTGTCAGGGAAAGCTAACACAACCAAAACCAGTTGAAACACCAGCGACTGAGAATGCTTTACTGTAATTTGTGACCGCGAATTGCTCTAAAAGTCAGGGATAACTTTAAGTAACTGAAGTTATTTTAAGGGTTTTTACCATGGCAACTTGGCCAGTTTGTTCTTTTTTTAGTGTCAATCCCAAATCGACCTTGATGTACTGACTGACTGGCTCGGAGCTGATAAGCCTGCTGAATTGCTCAGTAAACACTGCTGTACAGCAGTTGCACTACCTTAGTTTGTCCAAAGTGATCTCTTTGGGACAGGATTTCCTTAGACTGGTTGATTGTTTACTCCATAAATATACTGTGAGAATTCAGTGCGTGGAAAACAAGCCTGAAGTAATTCTCGCTGCGTCACATTTACCAGAGGGACTCGAGCTCAGCGCTGCTGTTGCAAACACGGGCATTCCTGATCCTCCCCACAAGCCTTAGCTGGGTACCAGATGAGTAGAGTTGCTCTTGGAAACAACATTTTCACATAGAACGAGGTGAAACTGCTTATTGCCCCCCTTAGCCTTGCTGCTTTGAAGATCCTTTTCGGAAGAGATTCCTGAAATTCACTTGTTCGCAGAATTTTTATCTTGCTGTTCCTAGTGCATTTTGTAGTTACACAGAACTGTTACACATGGACCTGCTGACTGGTTTTCTGAATTGAGTTATGTATGTTGCACAACAGTCCTCGAATGTTTGAAATACAAAAAGTCTCCATGTGAAGAACTGTTTTTCACTCGACCTAGAGACAGAACCTATGGCCTACGCAGAGGAGTAGATGACATGTGTACAGGTGTTTTCATATTATAGGTTACATATTTAAAATTAGAATTATCCTGTATAAATTGAAATTAGGTAGCTGGGGGGGAATATTTTGAATAACACTAACTTATTTTTAAAAAAGCAAGATAGGACTTTGTGCAATGTATTTTTGTAAATGCTTTTCAAAATGTCTGTTATTCTTTGCTGCCTCCAAACTGACAAGATGCTATTGAGATGTTTAAATAAAGAGTTTTAATTTTTGAAAGTGCATGTAATACTTGAAACGAGAAATAAAGCCTCTTTTCTGTTTGGTTTTTTTTTTCTTTTTTTTTTTTTTTAATCAGCTGCTTAAATAAGTGAGGAAATATTGAGATTCCAATGTCCCGAGCTGGGGCAGGGGTGGGGGGATTTCTCTCAGGCTTCACAAGGGCCAGGGCCACAAAGGGCAGGCCCAGGAGCAGCGTGGGGCTGGTGGGTGACACGAGCGGTGGGGACGGGAGAAGCACGGCTGCCTTTTTCCTTCTCCAGGAGAAAAATGCTTCCTTGCTGGATCCCTTCCAGCTCTGTGCGGGGACTTGCTTTAACGCCTGTGCCTCAGCCTTGCCTGGCTCCCTGTGCCACAGCAGGCTCAGCCAGGCTCATTGCCCGCGCTCCAGCAGCCGTTCCTTGGTTTTTGTTACTTTTTTAAGTTATCCCGCGGTCTCCTGCGCTGTTGTGGCTCCAGGGCCGGCCGTGCCCCGCTCGAGTCCCGGGCTTCCCCTCACGCCGTTCTCCGCCGCCGTTACCGCTCGGGACGCCGCGCGCAGCCGCGCGGGCTGAGCCTCGCGGGCCGCCGTCCGAACGGGCGGAAGCCGGGCAGCGGGGCGCCGGAGCTGCGTGCGCATGCGCCTGGCTTCCACCTCCCCTCCCCGTCCTCCGCGCTGATGGCGGCGGCGATCATGGCGGCGGAGCAGGAAGCCGCGAAAGGCGCCGGCGGCAGGAACCGCGGCGGCGTGCAGCGCGTGGAGGGCAAGCTGCGCGCCAGCGTCGAGAAGGGCGACTACTACGAGGCCCACCAGATGTACCGGACGCTGTTCTTCAGGTAGGGCCGCGCCGGGCCCGCCGCGCCGCCCCTCCCCCGCCCGGCCTTCCAGAGCCTTCCCACGCACTCTCCCCCGCTGCCGCCCGCCGCGCCCACGGCCGCTCCCCATTGGTCACGGCGCCTGTCCATCTCTGCGTCCTGTTCCCTGATTGGTCCGCAGGGGGGCGGGGTGGGGCGGGCGCGCGGCGCTGGCCCAAGCGGGGCCCGGACCGGGCCGGACCGGGGAGCGGCGGCCGCAGGCTCGGTTCGGCCCGGCCGCGTCACCGCCCTCGGCCCCGCTGGCTCGGTCAGCGGCTCGGGGCGGCGGGAGAGCCGCTGCTCGCCAGCCTTTGGAGGCCAACCCCGACCCCGGCCCGGTCCGCGCCCCGCCGGCCCGGGCACTGTCCGGTGACGCGCCGGGGGTGTTGCGTCACGCTGCCCTGAGGTCACGGGCAGAGCGGAGCTTCGGTCCCCGTCCCCCAGCGCCGCTCGGTGTCCCCGCGTTCCGGCCGGGCCGATGAGGCCCCCCGGCCAGCGGGATGGGCTCGGGGTGTCTCCCCGGGCGTCCCCTGCGCTCGGGTCGGGGCTCGTCCCGTGTCCCGGGGCCGTCCTGGAGCTGAGCCCTGCGCGGCCGCTGCTCTGCCAGCTCCGGGTAAATGTCAGGTGCCTGCCTGCGCCGTGAGGGTTTCAGGGGTTGTTGCTCCGCCGGGACACGGGGTTACTTTGTTTCACGGCACGGTCACCCTGGAGCCGCGGTCGGAAAGGGGCAGCTCTCAGCGTGGCCGGGATCGCCTGCGCCGAGGAGCTTTTTGGAATAAATCCCACTTGGTGTAGTGTTTGTGTACGTGACAGTGACTAAGTAGAGCAGGCCTGGGCGTTTATTCAGAAATGCTACTACTGCCTCTTTTGTCATAAGGAGATTGTTTTTTTTATTGCCAAACATTTTTAGGCTTCATTTTTCACGTCCACTGCAGCTTGCGGGGGTCACCCTTTCTCTCATCACATTTTAACATGGAGACCCTTGCTTGCAGGAGCACAGAAGAAGGTGTTTGTTCTAGGGGCTACCTCAGCTGGTCCCAGCTTTGTTTACTTGTGGTCATGCTGGGAGAAGACAGGATGGAAATTTGGCTTCAGTTAGGTTGGAAAATACCTCTGATGTCATCAGGTCCAACTTTTGGCTTTGATCACCTGTCAGCTGGACAGTGCCACATCTGGCGGTTTCTTGAACCCTTCTAGGAATCATGACTCCACCACCTCCCTGGGCCCAGTTCCAATGCTTAACCACCCCTTCTGTGAACAGATTTCTCCCAGTGTCTGACCTGAACCTCCTGTTAAAGCCATTTTCTGTCATCCTGTCACTGGCTGCCTGGCAGAGGAGCACCTGGCTCCAGCCTCCTTTCAGATGTTGTAGAGAGAAGGGTCCCCCCTGAGCCTCCTTGTGTCCCAGCTGGATCCTTCCTCAGCTCCATTGCCCTTCTCTGGCCACGTTCCAGCCTCTCAGTGTCTTTCTTGAAGTGAGAGGTCCAAAACTGGACACCACTCTCCCTGTCCTGTGTCTCCTATCCTCAGCCCTCATCAGTGTTAGGAGGAGAACAGGTCTGTGAGTAAGCACAGAAAAATAGCAGTCATGGAAGAAAGTGGGGAGGAAAGACCTTGGTGCATAATCCTGCTTGTGCTCCCAGCATACATCACACAGCCTGCCCTGCCCTGCCCTGTGTCCAGCACCATCACATTAAATCACTGTTCTTCCATAACCCCTCTGATGGGATCAGCCAGGCACCATCCAGGCCTTAAGACTTAAATTGTATTTGAGAATAAATCTAAATTTAAGACAAAGCCTGGCCTATTTTATAGTAGGGATTATGTGATGTGGTGTCTGCAGTGGTGTGAGAAGTCTTGGCTCAGAAGGTCACTTCTCCTCCAGTCTTCTGGATGTATTAACTCACATACTCAAGCCTCCCTGAATTAATTTGGAATCAAAGGTCCTGCCTTTTCCATTTTAAATACAAGTGAAAGGATGTGTTCAGTTAAATGAAGAGATGACATTTGCATGGCTGGGTAGTCTTGTCAATCCTCTGTAAAATGTGATAAAAATCAGCATTTTTTCAGGCACATTAATGCTGATTGGGATGACCTGAGCTCTGGCACTGTGATTGGGTTAGCCAGTGCTTATTCCTTTAAACACATGGGCCTGTAAAACATTTGTCTCATCTGTCAGAGGGTAAACTTGAAATCCTGACTCAGTTTCATGCACTGAGCTGTATTTTAGGGTGGAGGAGGGGAAGAAGTGGAGGAGGAAAGATTACCATAAGCCTGCCTCCTGCAGAGTTATTATCCCTCCGTGATCCACAGAGCAGGTGGAAAACTGCTGTTCCTGCCTAACCCTGAGCTCCCTCGGACACACCTGAGCTGGTGGTGTTTGTTACTCCCCAGGCTGGCTGGGCTGAGCTCTTCTCTCTCCATGATTTGGTAACTGAGTCACTCTTCAAAGTGTAACATCCTTGTTACATCCTTTTCTATTTCACTGATACTTGTAGGTCATTCTTCTGGTGTAAATAATGTGTTCCAGGACTTCTCTTATTTGAAATGCCATTTAAAGAAATGTCATCAATATTTATTTTTATTAAACAAATTTTCTGATAAAAGTTCTTTGAAAAACCTCAGCTGTTTGTATTTTATATCATAAAATTGTTTTCAGCAGCTTTTAGTATCACCTGTAACAATTCTCAGATTAGGAGTTTCCATATAGCATTGTGAATCTACTGGAAGTAGAATTTGTGGAAGTGGATCCATGCTGAGTCCAACTCCTAGAAGCAAACCTGGATGGGAGCCCAGCTATAAAAACGTTGGAGCTACAGATTCATTTACCATGGTGATTGCAAACCCGAGTTGCTGAGAATTATTCTAAAACACTGCCATTGTGCCTTCCATTATTTCAGTGCTGTTTTGGATAAAATACCTTGCTGTTTCTCAGAGTTGATGAGCAGGATGGGAGGAGTCTCCTCCCTTTTTTGTTGTCTGTGTGATGTTACCAGTAGAGGACGCGTGTGACAGGAATCTGGGGCACAGCACAACAGGTTTGGGGTGCTCTGGTTGTCCCTTTGGTTGGTGTGACCCCCATGGCCACACTGGCTACTGCACCCCCAGAACCACCAACCCCTCTGTTACCCCACGGGCACTCTTGGGCTTTGGGACAGCCTGAGGGGCCCTGGGGTTCAGGAGCAGGGGGCTGCCCTGAGCCCCAGGAACAGACAGGGGTGACACAGAGGACAAACCAAAGTGCAGGTGCTAAAGCAGCAGGGTAGAGCTGACACTTACCTCTGTGATATGAGCAAATCAGCTACTGAGAGCACAGACTTTCTGAGTAGCAGTTGTGAGAAATGGAATTTGGAAAGTCTGCCACACCTAAACTGCCTTTATGGGAAATGCTGTGTTTGTAAGCTAGAGCTGGGACTCTCCAAGAGCTGTGGTTACTGACAGTGATGATGTGCAGGAGGCTGCAATCACAGCCCTGTGCTAAGAGTCCTGAGGTAACCACTGGGAGAAAATTCTTTAATTCCTTATTTCTTCATTACCTCTTAAGGGAGAAAGGTGGAAGGTGTGTTTTGAAGCATTATATTGTGTTTCTTTTGAAGTGTTGCATGGTGAATCTTTCTGACTGTGCTTATCTTACTCTCAAAGCCTTGAGAGATGAGCTCCTTTGGCTCAGCAGAGGGCTAGGACAGGCTGATGTCCCCTGGCAGAGTTGTAGTGGTCAGAGGGAGCTGGACCAGTGGAAAGGTCAGCGAGCTCTCCAGGAGGTATTCCAAAAGTTGTTTCACTGGGATGGCTTTGGTAGAGGCTCAGTACATTGGCATCTTTTGCTCAGTTGAAATCTTGGGTTCATTCCCTTTTCTTGTTCCAGCCCCAAACATATTTGTAGCTCCCTCAATTTCCATTCTTATATTCTTCGTTTTATTCCATCAGGTCTGGAGCAGAAAACTAATTGCAACTTGCAGTTCAAGCTACATCATTATTGAAACTAACCTGATTTAAAAACAAATCCCTTGTTGTCATTATTTTAAAATGTAGCAACCTTTTAATCCTCTAAGTAACTTCAAGCATACGCAACTTACTTGGTGGTAATTTTTATTATGGCTTTGGTATTTTTTTCAGGTATATGTCACAAGGAAAACATGCAGAAGCAAGAGAACTAATGTATTCAGGGGCTTTACTGTTCTTCAGTCATAACCAGGTAAGTCGCTGGTGTTGTGTGTGGCTTGAGGGCAGGGAATTGTTATTCCCAAGATTTTGAGAAATGAATGGTGAGTTCCCAGTGGTAAATGTTTGGGGTAATTGCTTTGTAATCTTTTGTTTTATCTCATTGTTGAGCCTTTCTCCACAAAGAAGGATTATGCCAAGCTGGAACATGCAGCAGTAGTGTTTGTGAGCATCCAAACAATGCCTGTGTTCTGCTTTCCTGGAGGCTTCTCTTTGATGCCATCAAATTACTATAATTTTTTTATCAGGAAGGCTGAGACTTGATACTGTGCCCTAGCTGTTGATAAAAGCGTTAAACCTGCTGCTGCCAAAATGCTCGTTGATGTTTCTTTTTATGCCCTGATACATTCATCACTGCCAGTATGTGTCTGTTTTGTAGCAAAACAGTGCTGCTGATCTGTCCATGCTGGTTTTGGAGTCTTTGGAGAAGTCGGATGCAAAAGTAGCAGAAGACCTTTTAGGTGAGGTGACCTCTGTTCTTGGCTTGGTGGCATTTAGCTGTGCTTTCCCTTCACAGTGACTTGTTAATAGCCTTGGAAGCTGCAATCCTTTTTTGGATGCCTTCCCAACATGGCTAAGGGTTACCTTCCCCATAGGAATGGACTGGGGGAAACTTTATTAGACAGTTGTGGGTTCCTGATGACTCTGTGGGCATGCTTGGAACTAAAACTGCTGCCTGTCCTTAAGATGGATCTTAGAACTGCATTAAAAGCAGCAGATTATCTTATTTTTCTTAATGCTAAATATTTTTCAATCTTACTGCTTCTAGAAAACTTGGCTAAATTGTTTAGTTTAATGGATCCAAATTCTCCTGAAAGAGTGGCTTTCGTGTCCAGAGCACTAAAATGGTCCAGTGGGGGATCAGGAAAACTTGGACATCCAAAACTACACCAGTTACTAGCTATTACCCTGTGGAAAGGTAAGAAAAATCAACTGGCTTTTCTGTGCTCTCCTTTGAAAATGTTGAAAGCAAAGTGTCATAAGAGATCTGCTTTGGGAATATTTTAAAAAGCTGAGATGGAAATGATTGATTGAGTTCTCCTATTACCTGATTTTTGCGTTAGTGTCTTCCTAATGTTACAGAAAAAAAATGGGTCTGTAGCTCTATATTAGTACAAAATCCAAAACACAGCTACTGTGAGGCTCTCTGTAAAAGGCAGGTTGATCTTTTAGACATTGAGGTACTTTGTGTCATTAGGAGGAAAATTGCCGGGGAGCAAAGCTGTTCTGTTGGCAAGTATTTTTGTTTTTAAATCCTGGATAAACGTGACAAAGATTGAAATCCATCACCTGGCATCCAAAACAGTCTTTGGACTGTAATTAAGTACTTTTTGAGAAGTTGGCCAGCAGGGTTATTTCAAAATGAATGCTGTTGCCTTTGATTTATGAGCCATTTTAGCACTTTTGATGGGATGTAAGAGAAACACAAAATGCTCTAAATAATTATTGTACTTGTGGATGATAGCCAGTATTTACAGTCTTGTGTTCAAAACATAACAAAGGTGATTGAGAACAGTTGAATACATGCCATTTTTTCTGTGGTTTCTCATGGATAACTGTGCAAGGTGATTGTTTATTTTACATTTTTCAGTAGCTGCCAAGTGATGACAGTGGTTTCATGTAACAACCCTGACCCAATAATGGTCAATGCTGCAGCCTCTCTGTGTGCCATAGGCAATTCCCTAGCTGCTCTCCTGGGATTTATGTTAGCCTGATGGCTGCTGCCAGCCAGAAAGGGAGGATTCTTCTCACTGCATTCAAGTGAGAGGCTGCTACAATTAGGATAAGAAACAGTTGCATTCTGAAAGTCAAAGTCCCCATTTTGCAGCCGCCTGCTCACTGTTCTCTTGAAGAGCAAAATACCTACATTTTCTTAATCTGTAGCTTTTTGAGTTTCATCACAAAAGGCTCAGATTTTTAAAAAACAATGCTTTCAAATTCAAAATATTAGCAGCTATATCCAGTTTTGTCATTGCTGTGATTTTACACAATCCTTTGCTTCAGGTTCTAAGAAATCATTGCCATTTCTTACACCATTTTTCCTGTATAATTGCTGTTCTGTTCAGCATATTGAAGTGATTTTAGTTTTGGTAGCAAGAGTGGGCTAAGCTAAAAATAGGAAATGAAAGAAGGATGGTGAAGGTGCTGTTTGACTTCTTGGTGCACTTGGTCTAATATGGAATTTCTTGATTGCTGTCCCAAACACTGGTGATAGCACATCAAGTGTCAGCATTCACTTAGGTAAAATGATACAACCAAAGTTCAAGCCAGCAGTAGCTGTAATTGAGTAAACTGTATTTAATAGCAGTTGTTCAAATGTACTTAGAATAAAATTTATTATTATCTCCTTTTATAAATTATCTGTAACTTACAAACTTTTTACTAGCTGTCTTGTTCATATACCACACCTATAACTCTTGTTCTTTTACCAGCTAATAAAGTACAAACCTAATAAATTTGGTTTTATGTTCAGGTATGCTGAACTGATTTCTTAAAAGCCTTTTCCTTTTTCTTTTTCTAGAGCAAAACTATAGTGAATCTCGGTATCACTTCTTGCACTCGACAGATGGTGAGGGCTGTGCAAATATGCTGGTGGAATACTCCTCGTCCCGCGGATACCGCAGTGAGGTGGACATGTTTGTAGCTCAGGCAGTACTACAGTAGGTGTTAAACTTCTTCTGAAGCATTCTGCTGAGATGACATTATGTGTGGGACCAATCTAATTTAACCACACAGCCTTTGAAAAAGAAACTGTGAAACTGGCCAGAACAACAGGAGAAAACTGTCTGAAAACCAGTGTGTTAAATTTGTCAGACTGGGGAGAAAAAAGTAAAATAATGTATTAAGGTCAAGACCTGAAATTATGTTAATTTCCTGAAGAACGAATGTAATCTGTTTAACCCTGAAAGCACAGTTCTTAGCTTTATTAACACCACTTTATGTCTGGTTAGGGTATATCTATATGTTCTTACAAATACTGGACTCAAGCAGGCTCTGTATTTAGCACAGAACTTGCTCTCACTCAGGTCCTAAGGAGCAGCTTGTCATGGTCACCCTGGTCTGTGAGCAGCAGCTTGATGGTTCTTGCCTTGACAGAGTTGCTGCTGGCTCTCATTTTAGGCATTTATTTTGTAGGAGGTGGGAATGCAAGCTATTGTGTGCTTTTGCAGAGCTCATGTAGAATGAAGGTTGACAAAGCCAATTTTACTGTGTTTAATCAGCTGATGGCTTTCTTCAGGCAGGGAAGGCAGCTCATGGAGGAGTCTGAGGAGGAGGTGGAGACAGGACTGTGTGGCAGGGAGTCAGGGAGAGAGTAGGTGTTGGGGGAGAGGGAGGAGGTGAGAGCAAGTTTGTCTCTCTTTTGGCAGCAGTGAGCTGTCATGTCAGATTTGTCCTGCTTTCCATAGCTGGTTGCTATAGATTGCTGTGATTTTGAGCAATAGCAAATCCTTTATGGAAATCCAATATGTGCAGGACTCAAACAATTTTATGGGGAGAAATCTGTGAAGAAGTTGAAAGATTATTTTTTCAGTGTTCTACTGCATCCTTTACTGGCTTATATGTCAAATAGTGTGTAAAATCCTCTTGCATGGTAGTTTATTCTCTAATGAAAATAATTGCAGTTCCTTGCTGTCAGTGAGGCAGAACAGCCCCAAGCCCTTGCACATGTGAGGGTGCAGAATTAGAGGCCAGCCTGCCATCAAAAATGACATGGCTTGTGGCAGCCTTCCTCGTGCTTGCTGACAGCATTTGTCCCAGATAAAAGCCTGTTAGGCCAATGGGACTTGCAGAGATTGCCAGTTAAATTAACTGGACCTGAACAAGGATTTGATCTGTTTGAGGGATCGATCTGTTGGGGACAAATGGTTTGGGAGCTCGAAGTACAGCTTTATTATGAGATTTTCAGGCATGTGTGTCAGGCTATTAGTGGTCCTGATGCCACATTATGTTGAGGTGGAATAGAATGACAGAGTCAACAAATACTGACAGATACATACTAAAAGGAGATGTGCTTGGGGATTAATGGGTCTTTAATTCAGTTTTTAACTCACTAAATCCTGAACCAGTAGATGCCATATCATTTTCATGTGAATTACAGGGTAGCCAGTCGTTCCACATTTTGCAAAGTGATGCTCTCTTTTAGTAACTATCCTGTACGATCTGCTTAGATCCTGGTTCAACTCATTCTATTAATATTTAGTGTCTGTTTTCCCTCCCCACCTGCCTGTTCCACAGTGTGTTCTAGTAGTGATTTTCCCCTTCCTCAGCTGATGGCCAAACCATCCTCAAAGATGTCCATCTCTAACAGTTTCGTTTTGCCATCAGTTCAAGCCTGACATGGGGCCTCTATGCACAAATGAAGTAGATTTTGGCTTCCCTTTTTCTGTGGTGAAACCATTTCTCTGCCCTTTGTTTTTAACTTGCCCCATTCTCTTTCCTTTTTCAGATTTCTCTGCTTAAAAAATAAGACCAGCGCATCAGTTGTTTTTACGACATACACACAGAAACATCCTTCGATAGAGAAGGGTCCACCCTTTGTGCAACCACTGCTAAACTTCATCTGGTTTCTGTTGTTGGCAGTTGATGGGTACAGTCTGATTTCTGTCATGTCCTTCTTGGTTTCCTTTTCAGTTGTTAACTGAGATTACATTTTTGGTTGTTTCCTTTCTAGAGGAAAACTAACAGTATTTACAGTATTGTGTGAACAGTATCAACCTTCGCTGAAAAGAGACCCCATGTATAATGAGGTGAGTTACTCACAAACAGGATTTAACTCTCTCAACGACTGAAATAATGGCTGATTGGCTCCAGCTTTGTAGATAAGAGCTGGTGATTTACCTTGCCTGGGTGACTTCTGCCTATATTATTTCTGCTTGTAAATGAAATAATTGCCTTTTTTTCACCTTGTGTCCCTCCAGTACCTAGATAGAATAGGACAGCTTTTCTTCGGAGTTCCGCCCAAGCAGACCTCGTCCTATGGAGGATTGCTAGGTAAGCTCTGCTTGTAGGTACCTCCAGGCTTTGATCAGTGACCTGGATAAAACACCTGTGTTGGAAACAGATAATCTGTTCTAAGCAATTTATAATTCTTTTCATAGCCTGTAGGAACAGCCACTGCTGTAGAATACAAGATAAATGGGTTGCATATGAAAGTGGTTTGGGGGGAGCTTGTAGACTTTTCATCACTGAGAAGGGGAGAAGCAGTAAAAAGACTCTTATGGTTAATTTCTGGCATTATGGTATAGTTTCCTAATGTAAAGAAGCATCTTACTGGTGTTAAAGCTTAATTTCCTCAGAGTTCAGTGACTAATTTTTCTTAAACAAAGTATGGGGCTTTGGTAGAGATCTGATTGGTACTGATGCAACATGAATGTGTCCAAAGAGGAAGTTCTGAAATTACTACCCTTCTACAAGGACTGAAATGGAATAGAGAAATTCAGCCCTCATTTCCTGGCTCTTGAATAAAATGTGCATAAAATCAATGTTTTCCCTGAGAACTAAGCTTCTTTGTAAAGTGACTTGAAGCTTTACCTACAAACATCAATTCACTGATACCTGAAGCCTGATGAAAAACACGAACATCATATTTTTACTATCTGTAATTTGCTTTTCAGCAATTCAGGCATCTTTAAATTGATGCCTCTGAGTTTCAGACAATTTTTTTACAGCACGGTGCAGACTGTGGCTGCTTTTTGAGAGTTTCACTGCTGGAGGTGTGTTTTTCCTCTTTTGGTTGGGTTTTTTTTCTCTCTGAGTGTGCAACTGTAGCACATAAATATGTGACTTTGGGTTTTTCAAGTGTATTCTTAGAGAAGGAGCAGTATCAGTGTACAGCTAAGAGTATGCAGCTTCCCAAATCAATATTCATAATGGAAGGCAGTGTGGGATTACTAATGTCCTGGTGAGACTTCCACTTCAAAACTCTTGGGGTTTTTTTGTTACAGAAATCTGTACGGTAGCAGAATGGAAGACTAGTTAAAAGTTTTTGAGATGAGAATGTAAAACTAATGATTTTGACTGTCCTGTATTTTATTTTAGGAAATCTTTTAAACAGTCTGATGGGAACTGGGGAAGATGATGACACAGAAGATGGTCAGGAAGACAGCAGTCCTATCGAGCTCGACTGAATGTTGTTGTCACTGGGTGCCGTGTAAATCTGATGATTCGATGACTCCAAAGACACTTTTGGAATTTGAATCCTGCAGTTGTTTCTTGGCTCCTAAAAGGGCTCCTCTGGTCTTTTAGAAATGGTTGCTGAAATGTTTATACTGTCGGTCTATATTATTTATGTAAAAAAAAAAAGAAAGAAACCAACAAAAAGTAGCCAAATGAACCAATCGGAGCGGTTGTTAGTGGGTTTCCGATCCAGCAGCTGGGACTGATTAAACATAGTCTGCGGTTTCTGATGCAGTATTCCCTTTTGCACAGTCTTTCAATAAAGCATAAACACGGGGCTTGTCCTTCACAGCCTACCCAATACCATCTGTGTTCTGACAAAGCCTCCTTGCCCTCTGCCCTCTTCCAAGGAAGATCTCGAAAGGCAGGGGGAGCAATTGAATAATTGATTTGTGAGGCTGGTGCCAAAAGTACTGCGAGACGAACCAAGCAGCATAATTTGAGATGCACATCCAAGAGACATTGATACAAGAACTTGCTTCCACTGCCATGAGTAACATGCACACCCTTCATACTGCCTGCCCCTCTCCCCAGGCCAGGCTCTGGCTGAGCCCACGCGTGTGTTTAGCCGATACTTCCTGAAAAGCACAAGGTTGAATAGCTCTTGAGTAAAAGTCCATCAGTGGAACGCAGGTAATTGGCTTCCAGGTGGATCTCTCTTGCCTAGATATAAAAATTTGGCATCTAAAATACGTCCTGTGGCTTATGAATGTACTTTGGAAGAGATTTTGGCAGTGTAAGTTCCCAGCTGTACGTGCAGGCGGCAGCATTGCTGTGAGCAGAGCAGTTTGCCGTGGGCAGGGTATGTGTTTGAACTGGGCTGGATGGCAAGAAAAGGGATACTGCAGAGCTTCTGGTTCTTTATGATATATTTATTTTTCTTGGGTGATTGATTCATTTAACACTTTCTGTTAAAAAAAAGAGTAAATCAATAAATAATGGAGTAACTTCACCCCCAGCAGTAGGCATAGCCATTCTCCATCTCCTCTGTAATGCAGCACAGTGTGGTACAGGGAACAGGTGAAAGGGTGGGGAAACGCTTTATTTTTTCACGATGAAAATAAAAAGGCTTAGATTAATAAACAGCAATCATGCATGGGGGAGGGATTAATACAAATTTATTGACTGTATGAAAAAAAAAAGGCATTGACAGGAAGACTTTGTGTTAATTGTGAAGTCTCAAATAAACACTTTATACCAGGATGTGCGATACTGCTGCTTTCTAAGAGTTTCCTAAGCAGAGCTTTACAATCCTTGCTGTTTTTTTCACTCTGCATTTCGCTGTGGGTCATCCAGCCCTCGGTGCTGCACTTCCCCTCTGTGCAGTGAAGGTGTAATCCTCTTGGGCTGTTGGGATATCTGGAGCAGATGGGGCTTGCTTTGCTGTGCAGCAGGTTAAGGGAAGAGCTCCCTCTCCGGGCTGGTGCTATGGACACTGACTGGGATGTCAGCAGAGGTTTAGAGCCCGCAGCATTTCATTGCTTTTGGCTGCCAGGAATGTGCTGCTCAGGCAGCATGAGGTGTCCACAGGCATCCAGCACATGTCCCTGCTGTGTCCCTGTCTGTGACCCCATGGGAGGTTTTTACCTCAGTTCTGTCTGCAGCAGCTCCCACTGTGAGCTCTGCCTGTGCCCTGACCCCAAAACCCCAGCCCTGACAGGAGGGCAGTGCTCCAGGGCTGGGGCACCTACAGGTGGATGCACAAAATGTATATTCAATAATTACAACAGTATATACAGAATGTATGTGTGTGTGTGTATAAAATATATACCTAGGAATTTAAAATACATGTGTACACACACACATATAAACAGCCTTTTGTATAGATAATTATATACTTCCAATACATATCATTTATACTACTATTCTTAATTATACATGCACGCAAAACAATTTTTATAGCTACCTATAAACAAACAAGGAACCCAGTCTGTTCTCTCCCTGCTTCTGCTCTGCCTGGGTTGGTGAGTGTGAATGACAGTGTGTGGGTAACATACATTTATAAATACTTTAAATATAAGTTAAATATATAATTATAGTTATGCATACACATGTGCATGCAGATATATGTATGTTTATATGCAATATATATACCTTAAATTTATAAATATAAATTACATGTAAAGCATGCACATGTGTATATAATATATAATCACATATTTTAGAAAACAAAGTATAAAAATGTCTATAAATAAACAGGTGTGTGAAATGCATTTAGCTTATATTTGTAAATTTAATATCTGAGTGCTATATCTGTACATGAATGTGTGCATATGAACACCTCATACATACACATTTTATATATTACACTCTATCCACTATGCAGTTTATAGTTGTCTGAATAGCCAACAGCCCCTTCCTAAAGCTTATTTCTCTATTCCCAAGAGCCAGCTATCCTTTGTGTATATGTGTGCACACATGAAGAAGTTTTATAGAGAAAACACACAGAATATGCACTACAACACACACATACACGCAAATAATAGATTAAATAATACACATTGTGTGCCAGGCTGGGGCAGATGGTTTTGAGGGTGTCCCACACCCCTGGGGCCCTGCCAGCACTGGCACCTCTTTGTTTCCATTGCTGCTTTTTAACCCCACCTCCCTCCCTGCCCCAGCACCACACGGCCACGGCTCTGACATAATAATAATAATTTATTGGTTCAAATGACATTTAGTACCACAGTTGTCTTACCAGTGACAGAACGAATGCACACAGCCGATGAGATGCTCTCAGATACACAACCACCCTAAGAAACGCGTCGGACAGGTCCGTGGCTGGGGCTGGGCCTTCAGGGCAAGCCAGAAATCTCATTTTTGGGTAAAAATCCAGCACCTGGTGTGCAGCTCCCAGCCCGCCCGCCCTAACTGCAGGAATTACAGTGCTCAACACCGCGCTGAAACGTCACTTCAAGCAGCTTTTTTTTTTTTTCTTTTTTTTTTTGGGCAGGAGAAGAAAAATCAACCAAAAAAAAAATTGGATTATTGGGGGAAAAAGTGCAACCACCAAGTCTGAAGAAGGGATGTGCCTGCTGGGAGTGAGCTGAGACAGGCTTTGGTGGTGCCCATCAGCAAAACTGCAGATAAAGCTCAACCCCCCAGCTCCATATCGGGCTCCCCAAATGGGGCAAAGCCCCCCAGACCATGGAACAGGGATGACCCAGGGAGCCAAACACAGACCTGGCCCCAAAGCTCTGCTCCCCCAGCATCACCTCACAGGTTGGCATCTCCCTTGCAGCCCCCTCCTCCCTGCCCTTCGTTAACTTAACGAGGCTGATGATGCCCATTTCCTCTACTTATAAATCCTATTTGACCCTCTCTGGGTACAGCATCACCTCCAGTTCCCAGGGGGATAATTCACTTATCATTACCCTGGCACCACGGCAGGCTCAGCTGCTTTGCACAGCACCTTCCGTGTGTTTCCAGGCTGCTTCCCATCCCACAGGGACGTCACCCCTTGGGGACTTGCAGCCCCCCTGGAAAGGGCTGGCAGCCATCTGGAAGTGTGGGGATGCTCAGCTCCAGCACCCAGGGACCTGAGCATGGGGAAGAGTCCCACCTGCCCCTGGGATGTGCCACCAACAGTCTCTGCCATCCTGGTGAAGCTGGGTGCCCCTTCCAGCGGGTGTGGGGTGGTGGGTGGCAGCACCACCTGTCCCATCCCACAGAGCAGCCACAGAGCTGAATTTCAAGTTGGATCAGGATCTTCTCCGACGTTCCACTGCCGCCCTTCCGACATGATCACGTGAATGATGAGGGGAAAGGGAAGTATTATTATTGTTATTATTATTACTGTTATTATGAATTATTTTTAACATTTCAAATAAAACCACGTCGTGTTGTAAACAGAAGCTCGCTCCTCAGGTCTGCCCAGCAAGTCCCAGCTAAGGTTTATGTTTGAAATGGGCTTCCACTGAAAGGCAAAAATAGAGAAAATAAAGTTAGAGCACGACAAGCACTGGCAGGTGGTGACAGCCTGGCACAAGCCCACCCTGACAGTGGTCCTTGCTGATGCTCCGTGGCTTCAGTTACCCCTACAACCATACAGCAGCATGGACATCACAGCAGAGGCAATGGAGAGGGAAGGATACCACCCTCCTCCTCCTCCTCCCAGGGCGAGCCCCTCTCTGCTCAAACAGCCTTTGCATGCCCCTGGGCAGTGAAGAGCTGCTGCAGAACAACGCAGGAGCCATGTCCTGACCCCCAGGCCCCTCCAGCCAGCCCATCCTCCAGCCCAGGGCACCCAGCAGGCCAGGGCTGACACCCAGGGAACACACCTGCGTATTCCTGAGGCAGCATTGGCCGGCTTATGACCTTCTGAAAGGTGGTGATCCACTCCAGCTGGTCGTCCTCTGTCTCGCAGGCGAAGAGGAATTTCCGATCCGGGGTGACGATGGTGATCCCGTGCTGCCAGTGGTTCCCCTGCGTGGATGGTGGCAGCCCTTCCAGCACCTTGTAGCTGTTCTCCTTGCTCCCAATAAAAACCTCCCCTCTGGCAAAGGCATCCTAGGAGACAGCAGAGCAGTCAGGCAGGGGTGAGGGTGAAAGGAGCTCTGCATCCCGGGCAGCCAGGACAGCTTGTCCTTGTGAAAAATGTGCATTTTATGATTGGCTTTTGGCAAATATTAGGATGAATATTATACGTGTTATGTTAGAAAGTTATGCTGCATTGATTTTCTCAAGTAGTGTGTTAAATATACACATATATATATATACACATATATAAATATACACATACACCTATAAATATACAAGTAGTGTGTTTCAGGTTGTAACATAATGTTACATACATAGGAACTATGTATGTGGGATTTTTTTTTTTTTAATTTAAGAAAGGAATGAGCTACCTGCACCAGATAGCAACCACAGGACACCTAAATCTCGTATGCATTGTATGAATATGCAACAGGCTACTGTTTTTAAGGGTTAATCCTCTGTTAACATGTGTCCTTTTTTGGGCTTATTTTGCCCAGAAAAAGGTACCTGGATGTCCATAACTCTTTGTTTTTTATTGTCTCATATTGTCCTAATCCAAATTGTCCAAATTATTATTACTCTAATTATATTGCTATTTTTATAACCATTTTATTATTATTAAACTTTTAAATTTTTTTAAAAACAAGTGATAGGTGTTTTTCACATCCTGTAGCAGCCACAAGCCCATCAGCCAAACCCCAACAGCACTACCCACAGCCCTGCTCCTCACCCAGGGGTACCCACAGTACAGCACCAACACCAGGGAGCCACAATCCAGATGCAGAATATCTGGATTGGGCTTTTAAAGTGGTTTTGGTATTTATAGGGTTACTGCCCACTGGACACCTGGCAGAGCCACCAAGCAGTGACAGCCCTGTGCCCTCTTGGCTCTCCCACCAGCCTGCATTTTGCTGCAGATCATTACTGTAATTATTACTGCTATTACTCCTATTATTAGTAGTATTGCAGGTAATTCCCCCCAGGCAGCCCAGACACCTTCATCTTACCAGGGGATCTTTGAAATACATGAGCCGTCGGTCATCCATGGTGAACCATCGCTTCTTGAATCCCTCTGTTTGCTGAGGAGTCAAAAAATGCCAGATCACACACCCAAACAGCACAGCTGCTCTCTAAGCACGCATGTCCCAGGAGTGTCAAAGCACCTGGAGCAGCCTGATGGGCTGGGGCAGTTGGGAGCAGATGGCTTCTGGGCCACCAGAGCCACCACAGCCAGGGTCTGGGCCAGCTGGACCAGGAAGGGCCATTGGGCTTGTGATGTAGATTTGGATTTTTTTTTATGTTTGCTCCCAGGTGAGGAAAGTGCATTAAATACATTCACAGAGTTATGGCTTTGCCTCTTGGAAGGGTTGGTTTGTCCCAACATCAACCCCTTCTCGGGGCCATACAGAGCAAGACTCATGTTTGGAGGGACTGAAAAATGCTTCAGATCCTACCTTTGGCCCTGTTTTCTCCATGTATCCTTCCTTCAGGTAGTTTCTAGAAAGCTTTGGCACCAGCTGGAGCAACCAAAGAGGACAGAAAAGTGTCAGATGGAGGGGTCTGGGGGTCACTGGAAGGAAAACCCACATGGAGCTGGCCCCAGCCCTGAGCCCACCCCACAGCTCTGCCCAAGAGCTCCAGTCCTGCTCCTCCACAGCCTCAGAAGAGGAGGCTACGACATGAAACACCTTGGAGCAGCTCCCCAGCACAGCCAGCAGCCTCCAGGAGCATCTCCCACACTCCTCAGGGTGCAGGGCGCAGGGACAGAGCCACCCTGCAGAACCACGACTGGATCCCTCCCAGATAATTGGCAGAAGGCAGGAAATGCAATTAGATTTCAAAATCTACAGCCAAGGAGGAGCAGGGAGTGATCAACAAGCACCACCACAGTGATGTTACACCCCAAGAGCAGCACAGAGCCCTGGCTGGCAGCACATCAGAGCAGCCTCTGGAATTGCATTAGCCCAGGGTAACACAATTAGCAGCTCCAGCCCCGGAAAACACAGGCATTTATAAACCAGCTGCACTGACCTGCAGAGATGAACTCAGGCAGGGCACTGACATCCTTCTGCCCTCACCTTTGCTGCATTCCAGCCTTTGTTTTGGCTTTTGTTAGTGCAGAAACAGCCCCTGAGCCAGGTGCCCAGGGCTCCTGCAGGCGTGGCAGTGCTGGAGCTGCTCCCACAGCCCCAAGGCTGCACGTGGGCTCAGCATCCCTCCACAGCCATTTCACCCAGCAACTGCAGAACACTCCGAAGGATGGAGCACTCCCCAAGCCTTCCAGATCGTTAACAGGATGCCAAAAATGAGCGAGAGTGGGGGGAAAGCCCCACCCAACCAATGCAGCAGGAACACTCACATCAGAGTCGCTGGCTCCAGGGAATGCCACTTGTAAGTAATGGAAGCGTGCTGCCCGGATGGCGTTGAACCAATCCACTATTTCCTAGTAATGAGGAAGAAAAGCAGAGTGAGGAGTGCAGCCTGCACACAAAATAACCTGATCCTGCTGGGTTTCATCTCTCCTGTCACTCTGGACCCAGTGACAGAGCACACTGCAGCAGCAATCCTAAAAAACACGGAATTCAGCAAAAAGGCGAAGGATGTGGAACACTCGGCTGCCGTTCCAGGCTGCCAGACCTGTACAGAGCTCTGCAGCTTCCAGTCAGCACCGAGGGGCTTTCTGCAGAGGGGAGGATTTAAACATCTCTGAAGGGGCAGAAACAGCCCCAAAAGAGCACTTGAAATATTGAGCTGACCCTATAAACACAGCTGGGCTGGTGCTGCCTGGTGCGACTTGCCCACCCAGCCCTGACCCCTCCACAGGACACCCCAGCAGCACCTGCAGCCCACCCGAATTCCAGCAACACACTTCAATGTTTTGCTAAAAGAGAAGCTTAACATCTCTTCATCTCTGCATCCCAGTCTATCAGCTGTGCCTGAGAGTCCTCTAGGGACAGACAGAGTGATACCAAGAAGCTCTGGCATTTCTCTCTTTCCTTGGAAAAAAAAAAAAAACAAAAAAACAAAAAAAAAAACCAAAAAAACCCAAACACCAAAATATAATTTTTTTCCTCCTACAAAATAATTGTTTTATAATTTATTTATTTTTAAACTCATGCATTCATTTATCTCTGGTAGGACCCAACAGCTTGTGCTGTATGTCTCTGAAGGTCTTGCTGAGAAATGTCACATTAATTTTAAGTGTTCCACACAGGGAGCACTCAAACACTGCCTTGTGGTCTGAGACCGTGGGACCAGGAAAGGTTTGTTGGAAGGGAGATTGGGAGCTGCCCTGCCTGGGATGCTGAGCACAGGGAGAGGGATGCTGAGTGTCTTGCTGTCATTAATGCATGTGAAGCTTCACACATCACATCAGGGACACGTTCAATGAGCCACCCTTAATCCCAAAATAAACACTGCCAAAGCCTTTCAGGTGAGGTCGCTGTAGTGTAGGAAAGACCATATCAAAGGAGAAGTTTGCTTTCTCTAAGAGTTAAACTTTTTTATGCTTTAGAAATGATCTGGGTAAGGAGGAAAGGCTCACGAAAATTTTGAAATCTCACTTTTAAGGAACTGAATGGGGGGGTATCTCAAAAATGGTCTAATGTGGCCAATAGCCATTCCCAAAATTTAAAGATCTTTGCTTTGGTTTGTTAAGCTACTTCAAGTTGAAAGGAAAAAAAACACCAAAATATAATAGGACATAGACAAACAATGTTTTGAAAAAGTCTGACCTACTTGTCTGAGGTTTTACTCACTTATCACTTGCTTTCCTACCCTAAGCAGCTAAGGACACCCCAGACAGCACCACAAAGAGGATCAGTGAGAAGAATTCACTCCTGAAGTTAATGATGACCAAACAGGCTGGAGCTAATGAACAACAAGCTGTGATGTTAAAAATTTGATAACTTATACAGCCACCAGCTGGGAGGTTATACACATATTTCTTTATTTACCTGTGGGTCTTCTCTGTGATCATGATGTGAGGTAGGGTTTCACCCTGCAGAAAGCAGAAGCTGAAACCCTCACTGACTTCCAGCAGTAAATTGCTTTCTGGAATTTTGATAATCCATTGACACAAATGAGATTTGACAAATTCTTCCCTGTGAGGGTGCTGAGGCTGTGGCACAGGTTGCCCAGAGCAGCTGGGGCTGCCCCTGGATCCCTGGGAGTGCCCAAGGCCAGGTTGGACAGGGCTTGGAGCAGCCTGGGATAGAGGAAGGTGTCCCTGCCATGGCAGGGGGTGGAATGAGATGGGCTTTAAGGTCCCTTCCAACCCAAACCATCCTGTGATTCTATGAAATGTAAGAACCAGACCAGGGAGAGGCAGCACCTCTGGGGTCCACAGGACACACTGGGGCTGCTGGGGGAGCACGAGAGGGTGCAAAGGGCAGCAGGGGACCACAGGTGAGTCCCAGGGCAGCCTGCACTCCCAAAGGACAGGAGATTACTCCAGGGGTTCATCTTCTTGCAGCCCTTGCGCAGCCAAGGAGACAGACCAGATTCAGGGAAGTTGAAGGGAATTGAGACAGGTCATGATCAGATTTCATCAGAGCACATCCTGCCCTGCGTGGGAGCGGTGACAGGCTCCTTCCACAGCCCCCAGCACAAACCTCAGCAGCACAACCCACATCCCTGACTGCATCCCCGCTGCCTGGCTGTGCAAACCACCAAAGCCCAGCAAACCACAGACTCTGACACAACAGCGGGATGCAACTCTGCCACAAAAGAGCTGCTGCTCATTAGTCTGGCTTAAATTGCAGCAGGGAGGTGCCTGAGAGCAGCTGGAGTGACACTGGGCTGGGCTGAAGAAGCACCTGCTGACAAGCACTTGAAGTTTGGGAGCAGCTCCCTGGGACCCACAAAAGACCACCCCAAACCCACGGGCCCTCTCCTTCATCCCTCCCTTCAGGGACACCTGAACAAGGGGATTTGTTTCAATACAAACACGAATATCTGCATTTTATGAAGTATGAGATGGGCAGCACCACAACAGTTCCCTGCTTCTCCTACATTCCAGTTTGTTCCCCTTTTGCAAGTTTTTGGGCTGTCCCATCATCTTCCCTTGCTCCATCCATCCTGCCTCCTTCTCTGGGTACCGAGGAGCCTGCCTTGAAAAATCCTCTACTCCAAGTTGCAAGACTTTGGGCTGAGTCCCCTCATCTTCCAATGCTCCATCCACCCTGCCTCCTCTGGGTACCGAGGAGCCTGCCTTGAAAAATCCTCTACTCCAAGTTGCAAGAAATTTCCAATTCCTTCCATTTGCATCTGTTTACTTAGAAGACAGTTTGCCACCCTTTATGCTTGGAAGAACACAGCAAACACTCTCAAAGCTGGCTGAGCATCCTGCTTCACCCTTCCACCCTCCAAGAGATTCCAGCTCGGTTGGAGCCTGGTGTGCCACCGGCTGGCTCTGGGCAGCACCAGCCCCCAGAACACAACCCAAACCTTCTCACTACCTCCAGGGCCTCACCTTGCCATCTTCATGATAGACAAAGATGTTCCTTGTGCTATTGTCCTTCAAGTAGGTGATCTGCAGTCCGTGCGGGTTCCCGATTTTTGCAGGCTGGAAAGTCGCGTTTAGGTGCTCGATCTTCATAATTGCTTTGGGTTCTTTTGCCTGGAAAACACAGCTAAGTGAGCAAACACCTGAGAAGAGGCTTTCAAACCAAAAAACAGTTCACTTGGTCAGAAAAAAGGCCTATTTGAGGCCTCCATTAGCTAAAAGCACCTGAATGCTAGCCCACAAAACTACCTGGTGATGAGATATCTGAGACTCTGCCCGGGTGTCAATGAGCACTGCCTGCCAGCCTGGAAAAATGCTCTGTCCTTCTGCACAATTCAGCAGGGATACAAAACCAGACTGCTAACTAACAGGCCAGGATGCTTTGTGACTCTCCAGCACCCACAGATAGTTCATCCACGTCCCAAAAGGAGGATTATCCCCTTTGTCAACAACAGACCTGGGTGCTCAGCTGGGAAGCACCATGTCCATGTCCCCACCTGTCCTATCCTCTCACCTGAGCCACTGGATGCTGACTCTGCTCCTCCCCTTGCCTTCTGAACTGGGAACTTTCCCCTCAATGGGACAAACACAATTCTTAGAGCCACCTCTAGGGTGGGTTAGCCCAAGAGGGAGCCTGGGTCAGGCCCTCCCAGCCCCACCTGCACCCTCAGAGGCAGCACCACAGCTCTGCTCATCTCCCTACAAAGTGCCTCCAGAAGCTGGCCACCCCTCCAGGACTGCACTGAGAAGTGAGAGAGCAACTGTGAAAAAAACACCCCAACAAACACAGGTCAGCCCCTTGGTGACAGCAGTTTCAGAGCAGGGCCAGGGGCAGCAGAAGGCAGAAGGCTGTGGGGTGGTTCCATGGGCAGCAGAAGGCTCTGGGGTGGTGCCATGGGCAGCAGAAGGTGCAGCTGTGTTTGGTGCATGTTGGTTGTTTCTAATTAATGGCCAATCACAGATGCAGCTGCATCGGACTCAGAGTCACAAGATTTTGTTGTGCATTTTATTTTTATTTTTTCTAGCTGTTTGATTAGTCTTTTCTTTCTATTTTTTAGTATAGTTTTAATGTAGTATTCTAATATATATATATATATATATATATATATATAAAGTAAGATAATAAACTAACTTTCTGAGAACATAGAATCAAGCCTCGCGTCTCCACACATGGGGAGTTCCCAACACACAGGAAGCAGAATTACCCCAAGTCTGAGCAAGGAGAAGCAGCCAAAGCCCAGCCAGGGGCAGCAGCACCCAAGAGCAGAGCAGGAGCAGCCCAGGCTGCTGTGCCTGTACCCCCATCAGGGCAGAGCCCTGGGAGCCACAGCTGTGACTGACCCAGGGGCAGGCGCTGCTCCCTCCCTTGCTCCACCAGCAAATCCCCGTGTGCCCTGTGCAGGCTGTGCACAGGAATGCTGTCTCTGTGCAGCACACAGGCAGGCAGGAGGCTGTGCCCAGCTGAGACACCTCTCAGGTGCCAGGTCTGCCTCACGTGGGGCAGAGATGCTGCCGGGGCTCTGATGGCCAGCTGCTCCCTGAATGGCAGCACGTGGAGCAGCTTTTCCTCAGAGCTGAGGTTTGGGAGCCAAGGACAAGTGGCTTCTGCTCCTGAAAGGTGCTGGGTTTTAATGCCAAGCCAGTTGGAGCAGCAGGAGAGTCCTTCAAAAGCTGTTGCTATTCATCCCACTGAAGAGCAGAGAGGGCTTCAGAGCCTCTCTGTGCCTGGCATTTGAGGAACTCTGATGTCTCACAGGGGGCTTGAGAGAGTTGGCATGGAGGAAAGGACATCAAACAGGACAAAAATACAAATACAAACGTGGGGTGATGCAGGGGGAAAGCCCATCCTTTCCTTCAGGAATCCCCACCTGGGCTTGGTGTGGCTCAGCAGAGCACACTGGGCACAAAGAGCTCAGCTCGTGGTGGCCCCACCTTGGAGCAGCTCCTGCCTCTGGGTCTCATCCATTCCCATTCATTCACCCATCCCAAACACAGCATTGGTGAAGGATGCTGCAGGTATTTCTGACTGCTCTTGCTCCCCTCCACAACACTGATTTTTTAGCACTTAAGGGATGAAGAATAAAATTACTCTGCGTGTGCCCAAGGATGGTCTCAAATGATTGCTAACCCTGCCAGGTGGGCACCATCACGGCTGTATATGAAGAGAGGGAAGCCCAGAGAGGTTTGCTGAGCTGCCCAGGACAAGGCTGGAAGCCAGGATAAAGGCAGCCTGGAAACCCAGTTTTCCCTGCCCTCTTACATTGGACATTTCATCATTTTGATGTTCTCTTTCCAACTTGTTGTGTCAAAACACAGGATCCAAATTCACTTCAAGGAAGAATTACAAAAACCCAACACAACCAAGGGTTATCCCAATCTGTGGCTCACATGTTGGCTTTTCCCAGGACAATCACTTCAGCAAAAGAGCTCCTGGCTGTTCTGACAAAGCCAGCTGCTGATTTCAGTACACTTTGGTACAGATTTTTGCTTGCTTCTTTTCTTTTTCTTTTTTCTTCCCTTCAGGGCTGCATCCTTGGGAGCTGCTCCTCTGCTCTGCCCAAACCTGAACCCCTGTCAACACCCATCAGTGCAAAACACCATGAGCAGCCCTTGAACCCAACATGAACCCACACAAGTTCCCCAGGCAAACTGTGTGTCAGCAAGACTGCCCTCAAAGCCCTGATCCAAAGGGTTGAGAAAACAGCCAGAGAAGGTGCTGAGAAACACAACTGCAGGAGGCACAGCAGGGAACAGATCTCACACTGGAGGGCATTGGAGACAGAAAATAAACCTCTTTTCCTTGTCTCATGTGCTGCACGATCTCAGCAAGAGCTTTGTGTTTTAGAGGCACCTGGTCACACCCAGGTCCCCAGGGGTGGTGGGGCCCTGGCACAGGGTGACCAAAGGAGCTGTGGCTGCTTCCCTGGAAGGGTTGGACAGGGCTTGGAGCCACCTGGGATAGTGGAAGTGTCCCTGCCCATGGCAGGGTGAAATGAGATGATCTTTAAGGTCCCTCCCAACCCAAACCATTCTGTGAGGGCTGCTCTGCTTAGGTGGAAGCTGAACGACCACAAGCCCCACAGCACCTGCTCTGTGTGTGTGTTGGACCACCCAGCATCGTGTCACCAACACGTTTGTTCCTCTCCTGGGGCACAGAACGAGGGATGCAAGCACCTGTATCATCCCATGGATCACCAGCACCTAACCACGAGTGCAGAAAGCAAGACTGGGCAAGACTGATAAAGCAATACCACTAACATTGCTAACACTGCTGCTGTCACATTTCCTGCACCACTGCTGCCACCTGCCAAGCAGCAAAACCAATCACTTTGTTCTGCAGGCTGCTCTGGCACCTGTGAACTCCTGCAAAACCCCACCAAGCAGCTATGTAAAAGCCAGCCAGCAAATGGCACAGGATACAGCCACACAGCCCAGCTGGGTATTTCTGACCCATTCCGTGGCTTCCAAGGTAAAATGAGGAATGTCCACTTTCACACCCACTTCATCCCCACAGCTAAAACTCTGGGGCAAGGCAAACAGGGGCACCAGGCTGGCTGACTGAAAAGGAGATAGTGCGTGGTCTTGTGCCAGCTCAGGTGGGCTGGTGGCTGCAGCTCCTTCAGGCACATAAAACTGGCAGCACCAGTGTGGCCAGCCTTCCCCTGCCTGAGAGCCTGCAGAGGAAGCAGGCGAGAGGATTTTGTATAAAGAACATCTATTGCAGCCACCATCTTTCCATCTGACTCCTACCAGCATTTGGTTCAAGTTCCCCATTTTAAAGAAGAGGGATATTGCTACTTCCCCACCTCAGAAGGCTGTTACAGAGCTTAGTAAATGATGGGGTTTGGTCTCTGAGAGTATGGATTACAGGAAGTACCCAAAATCACTTGCTCAGCTTTACTCTTTGCTCTCAGAGAAGAAAAATCCCTCCTGCAAGGAGGACAAGCAGATCCACTGGCCTGCAAAAACCAACGGGCACGGACTTCTCTTTCTGTCATCCTAAGCCAGGCGTTCAAAACTGGGAATTAAAACCATGTCTGATATTCAGTTTCTTTGGCTCCTTATTTCACTGTTTCACCTGGAAAGAGGCAACAGAACTGCTTGTTTCCATGATGTTTCTAGGGCTGTGGTAACACCAGGTCTGGTTCCAGGCTTTTAGAAGAAACCTGAGTGTATCCAACACCACACAAATGCACCACTGTGTGGTTTCTTGCCTTCTCGTCTCACTGCAAGACAAAGCATGGGGGGCTGAATAAGAGAAAAAAAAAATGTACTTGTGCATGTAATCCATTTTCCTGGAGTTCAGGCAGGGCACCTCCTCCTACAGAAGCCATTTGTCCTTCCTCTCAGCAGCTGAAGTGCGTTGACCCCGATTCAGAGCTTTGGAGAAGATTCAAATCCAGCTCCCTCCCTCTGCTGCTAAAATTGCAGGGTGTGCATTGCCACTCCTCTGAGTGTCAGAGCTGAGCACTCTGCTCCATTAGCATGGTCAGGTGTTAATTAGGGCAGGACAGGGGACAGGCACTCACTGGACACGTGTGCCCACCTCTTCTGAAAGGTTAAGGAGCTGCATAATTATCTGGAGCAGCTGAGTGTGGAATCCCTGACATCACCTCTGACCCCTGTCACAACCTCCTTTTCAAACAAAGAGTCTGAAGGACATTCCTCTGAAATAAACCCTGCTGCCCACAGTGAGAGGGTTGGATGGAGAAGGTGGCATATTCTGTATTTTCCTTACAGACTGGACTTTGAATAGGGTTGCAAAAACAACTGTGCACCTCTTGTTTAGCCATGCCAGTGTAAATGGTTTGGTTTGACTGCTCTAACTTGTATCATTTCTTCCTGCAGCACTCAGCCACCATCAAAGCAAGACATTTCAACGACTTCAACTTGCATACTTTAAGAATTTGCATTCCAATAGAAGCCATAAACCAAGGAATATTAAGTTTGCTCATGGAATGAAAACATCACTCTTTGCCCAGATCCCCCAGATGCAAGCAGGGTCCAGGTCCTCAAATTCCTCAGAGCTTGCACCCTGCTCCCCTGCACAGCACCAGCAGATTGCTTTTTTTGCCTGATTTTTTTTTTTTTTTGCCTGTTTGCAGCTGTGCTGAGGAGCTCAGAAGTTCCCTGCAATAATTCTGCAGCCATCTCTGGATAATCCCTTTCCTGCAGGTCCCACGCTGAGCAGTGCAGATACAGCCATGCTGGAGATGTCTCAGCATCCCCATGGCAGGAGGCCTCTGGTGCTGAGATGGAAATCCTCCCCCTCGAGTCCTCCTGCACTGACCAGGCCAGGAGCCACCAGAAGCTGCCACAGCCCCTGCAGAGTTCAGTTCTTTGGAAATTACAGCCTCAGCCAGCAGCAAACGAGGATGAGTTCAGTGATCCTCCAGCCCAGGACCCCGTGAGGTCAGTGCTTGCTGCACCCAAGGCAGGGTGGTGCTGGCTGAGCTCACATGCTGAGAAGGGAATGATCTCCCTCCACCTCCCTGAAGACAACTTTTTCTCCCCATTTAGGACACCACATCCTCCTCACGCCTCACCCAGCCAGGCCAAAGAGCCCAAGAACTCCCAAGTGCAGCACCCTGACGCTCACACCATTTTCTTGCACGCACACGTTCTAGAGGCACAACATTTCCCAGCTCCTAATCAATCAGCCCTCTCCTAACGAGCACTCAGCATCCAAATTACCTTTCCTAAAGGCCATTTCGCAGAGAAGGGTTTCATGTTGTCATCCAGTCTGCCTCTGCTGCCTTCCAGGAGCTCATAAAACAATTATTGTCCCACTGCATTGTCACTTCAGCTATGGATGCAAGCAGCTGATGAGATTGATTGCTTCCACAATACCCAATTAACCCACTCACTCTGCAAACGATTGACTTAATCAAAGGCAATTAGTGCTTGAATGGCTACAGCAGACAGAGAGCCAGGATTTAGTGGATGATTCAGATAATGTTGTACAGACATCTCCTTGGCCTTCTGAGGGAAAACATCTTCACCAGTGCTCAGCTCAGAGCTGGAAGTAGATGAAACCTCAGGTTGGTGGTGTGAGGTGGCACAGAAAACAAAAGGGCCTAGGAACACACACTTCTCTTTACTGATAAAAGGAGAACTTTCATGCTGATGTTCCTTTTTGCCTACTTCTGCTCATGCAGAGCCTGGAGCACCAAGCAGTTGACCAGACCTCAGTGACCAACAGGTCCTGAAATGGTAACTTCCCTCTGATAGTCAGACCAGTCCTCTGAGCAAAGTCAACACTATTTTACAAAACCACCTTCAATATTGATTTCTTCCACAGCATCTTATCCCACAATGTTAAAAAAAAAAAAAAAACCACCCCAAAAGACTCAGTCTGGAGGCAGGACCACATCTCTGCAGAAAGGCAGATGTCAGTGCCTTCAGGGATTTTTCCTCTAGACAAAACGCCCCAAACTGGCACAGCAGAGACCAGACAAAGCCTCACCATGGGAAGGTCAAGAACAGCCCATGACACCTAAAGCAGAGGACAGAGATCATTTCAGATCATGTGAGGAACAACTCCAAGACTGAAGCCAAGCATGGAAAACCAATTCTCCAGATCACTACAAAAAGATATTGTCACCTTGATTTTGTAATGGAAGAAGGTGCTCCCCCAGCTGCTGGGATCAGTGTGGAAAATGGAGCCAAATGCACCATCTCTGTGGAAGGATCGTGGGGCTGAGCTCAACTACACATCCAGATCCTGAGGCTGACAGAAAGAAGACAGATCTGTGCCCCCACACAGGCATGAGGCATTTAAGTGCAATGTCCATCCCCGGGTTTCCAGTCCCACTCAGTCGTGAGTACACTTGCATTGGTGGCTCACAGCTGAAAATCCAAATTGCTTCTAAGCAAAGCCCCAATAATAAAGCTGAAATCCATTAAGCCTGTGATGTTTGCCACTATTTAAATCTGATTAAAATTGTACATGACACCACTAAGCTGAACAGTCAGAAAACACTCCTGTCAAGTCTGATGTTTCTCCATGTAATCCAGACCCCCCTTCTTTCACCGGGTTGTCAGCTGAAAGGAGCCATAATAAGAGATCACGTACCTAATCCAGCTTCCTAAGCTGTTTTTAACTGGTTTCTTTAATCACATGTTAGGATTCCCCGCGGAGCAGCTCTCAGGTGGCAAAGACACCAGCACAGCCATTCATCCTCCCGGAGGGATCTGCGATGGGATCACCTTGTGCCCCAGTGCAGCAGGAACAGGGCACCCAGGTGCCTCTGCAGAGCTGGGGGAGCCACCAGGGCCATAAAAAATGGGAAAGCACAGCCACCGGGCAAGCCACTGCAGGGTGAGGTGGTGCAAAGGACACTCACCAGAGAAAAATCTTCTTTTGGTAGAGTGGTATTGATCTCCCAGTGAGCACTCACCTCCTCTGAAAATGCTGCGTGGGAGCAAGTATGAGGAGAAAACAACAAATTATACAGTTCCCAAGTCTTCACCTGACTGCTGCAGGCACATCAGGTTTAATACAGAAGACAGCCACATCCTCCCTTTTATCAGTTTATCTTATAATTGACCATCGATACAGTACAACTTCCGTGGTAATTTAATTATTGAGCAAGTGTTTACATATTAAAGATAAGACCACAGCTGGCTGCTGCAAGCACAATTTGATTGTATCTGCTGGGAGATGTTAAAACCCCTTGCTACAGAAAATGCCTTTACTGGAAGCCTTGCACTTACATTGCTGAGAATTGAATGTGAATCTAATTTTACTTGGAAATCAAATGCTTCCTCTTCGAGTGGCATCCCTGCAACACCCACCTGGGAGCCGCGGGCTGCCTGGAGAAAAAAATCCTGTTACAGGTAAATAACCTTCAGGTTTTGCTCTTTTGAAGCCAGTCTTTCATAACCAAGGCAGATGAAAGGTGGGAGGTTGCCAGTGTGGTGCTCATCCCGTTCAGCAGCAGCACTCGGAGCCCGATGCAGCTGGAAAGCGTTCGAGGGCAGGCGCGCGGCGCTAACCCACAATGACATCCTGCAGCAGCTGCCTTCAGGAGCTCAGCTGTGACAGCCAAACCACTCCCAAACCACAGGGCGAGGATCCTCCTTGGGCAAGACATGAACACTCCAAAAAAACCCTCGCTGCAGCCGCTGTGAGTTCCTGCTCAGAACTGCACAGGCAGATGTCCCACAGCCTTCCCTCCCCGCAGCTGGAGGAGCTCTGCCACCATCCCACCCCATCCTCCCCCTGCCCAGGGATGCCCACACAGAGCTGGTCCTGCCTGCACCTCTGCAAGGCAAGGGAGAGCCCACCTGCAGCCCCACATGCAATGGCTCATGCAGAAAGCAAAGAGTGAGACTGAAAGGGGACGAGGAACCCTGACACCCACCTCAGGCACCGCACTGGGATGCACCAACCTGCAGCTGCCCAAAACACCTCCAGAGCACCAGGAGCCACCTGAAGGTCTGGATTTTACACAGGCATCCTCAAACCACACCTAGGGATCAGGCTGAAACAGTCTCTGGGCCTGAAGGGCTTTTGATGGATCTCTTCCCCACACCAATAAATAAAACCTCAGCCTAGGCAGCTGCTCACACAGATAAATGCAAGCAAGGATGAGAGGAATTTAAACCCCCAAGAGAGCTGTAGAGGAGTCAGCAGAGAAGTTCACCACAGACTTCAGATGGGTTTAGGACTCTCTGTTCTGGGGCATCCTGGAATAACACATTCCCCCACACAGGCAGCATTTCCATACAACCACAGATCATGGAAAGCCATTCTCACCCGTAGCATTCCTCTTTTTCTGCTTTGAAGAGAAATCCAAATGGCTTTGAGCAGATCTGCTGTGGTGCTGCTATTGCCTCCTGAATGTCTTTTATTGAGAGTTCAATGCATTTACAGTGAAAACTTCATACAGGAAAGGATAATTTTTTAATTTAGGACTCATTTCTGCCCTGGCTGCTGGTGCTCCAGCTGTCCCAGAAATCAGCTGGTACACGATGCTCTGGCAGCTGTGCATCAAGGAACGAACATTTGGCAGCACAGCCAAACCTCCAGGCTGCACAAGGACATTTGCACACCTTGATTTTTCTAGAACTATCACCTCCCATTCCCTGGAGCAGCATAATCCCACTTAATGAACTCCTGGAATTATACAAATCAAGGCTAAATTCTGTCCCAATAAATCATTGGCCAAAATTCCCACTGACTTAGCTAGGCTAAAATTTTCTTCCACCCTCTGCAATGCATGAAAGCTTGAAATTCACTCCCTGCTGAGCAGCCTCGTTGTCTTTTAGGTATTTTGGGATATTCTGTTTGTTACCGCCATGCCTGCGTCCCTCAGGGGCTGCCCTGGTTATGAAATTGGAGGTGGCTGCTGTGTCTGCACCTCAACAGCAGCAGCATTTGTAAAACCAGTCCCATTCAGCTGGGGAGGCACCTCCCTGTCCCATTTCAGTGTAAGCATCCCAGCAGTGGGGTGTGGACACCTCCTCCACTGCTGCTCTACAGATTTCAAGGTGAAAACTCAGGTGAGTTCACTACAGGGGGGAAATGCAGGTGGGTGTGGGCTGGTGCTGGCAAGAAAGAAGCATCAGCAAATGCTCTGGTTCAGAGTTGAGGCTGATCTAACTCAGCTGCATCTCTGGCAAACTCCAGAAAAAGACATGACCTCACCCGGGAGAATGTTCTTTATCTGGTGAGAGACAGAAACTGCCCAGCCCTGTGCAGGTCTCTAAAGTAAAACGGATCTTTCTGTAGTAGAAATTGAATTAAAGTACCATGAGTTGCCATGAAAACAGCCTTTCCCATGTTCTTTGTTATCCTATTGCTTCCTGGTCGCTCCCTTCTCATTAGTGGAATAAAGATGCCCCAGCTTTTTGCTCCTGTGTCATTACCCAGGGAATGTGAATGTGCACAGTGTAAAATCACTGAGAAACACCAGACTGGAGCACCAAGAACTACCCCCATAAAGCACAGAAAATACAAAGAGATGATTCTCCTATTCTTTCCTTAAATGTTTATCATCCAAGACATGGAGAACAAAGCCTTCTACTTCTCTTCAGCTGTCTCCAGTTGGTATAGGTCCATTTATTGACTGCAAAAACTCAAGGTTACAGGAACAGGGAGCCTGAGCAATATCAAAATACACTAATTCAAGTTGCTTGACCTCAAAGAGGGAAAGCTCAAGGACAGGAGTGAGTCATGATAATTATAGTTGGGGTGTTTCACACATTCATTGATCTTAGTCTACCCTCAGCAGCTGGACTGACTCTCCTGGGAACTACTCAGGGCATCCCCAGGGAGCATCCAGGGCACACCCCAAAACACAGGCAGCACATTCAGCTGCCACAGGCTGGAGGGGCTCAGACCACCTCACCCATAAGAAACTGCACTAGTTCAGCAAATTCAACCAACCTCAAACTGACCACAAATTCAATGCTTTTGATTTGAGTTGATAAATGTAAATATTTCGGTTAAAGGATGACACAAAACGAAACAACATTTCTTAGGAGTGCTTTTTTGACAGGGGGGGGGAAAAAAACCCAAACAAAATATTTTGCACAAAACCCTTAGATGGAGAACAAAAAAGACCAACCTCCAACTATTTAAAATTCCATGGGGCAGCCCTTACCCTCTCAGCAAGGCTCACACCCACGCTGCTCTGCCCCCCCTGCATCGAGCATCGCTGCTGCCTCGCTCCTTGCATGAGAGCTGCTGCTCCTTGCCTAATTATAGAAGCTTGGATCAGAGCTATGCTGAAGGCAGCTTGACAGAACCAGCTGTTAAAATTACAGCTGGATCCTAAACTAGCTGTGAGCATCCAGCTTTAGCTCGCAGTGGTGCTACCCCCCTCCCAGGGCTGGCTGCCAATGCCTTGCTTGGCCGGCTGCTCCTCCTCCCCTAAGTTCAGACCCACAGGTTCTCACCTGCAATTTTTGGCTGCCTAAATGCTTTTCTGCTTTAGGGGAGTTGAAGACATCAGAGCTTTTCTCTTTGCTAGATGTTTGTCTTCCTACAGCAGCTATCTGTAAGCTCCATCACCGCCCCATCACTTTGTCACTGCAATGTTCATGGATTTCCTGGAAAGCATAACAGCAGTCGCTGGCCTCTTGCCATAGCTCAAAGAGATGGAAAAAATAAAAATGCACCAAATTTAACTCTAAAAGACAAGCTTTTGCATTTGGAGCCCTCTCCTTTGCCTTTTGGCGGCGACTCTGTGCGGCGTATCCTTATCAAGGCAGGGAAGTGGTGCAGCATCTTCCCTTGATTCCCACAGAGCCCCAGGAGGCGGCAGTACTCCTTCGGAGGGTCTGCACCAAGTCTGAATCAGCACTTCCAAACAGCTCCTGAAAGGCACTGAAAGCTTCTCCAGCTCCTGCTCATGTGATGCCAGTCCTGTGGAAATGTCAGCGCATCCTGGCATGGCAGCGATGCCACGTGTGGGTCCCTGCCACAGCCCTGCTCCCTTGCACAAGGAAAAACAATGGTAAGACAAACCATGCTGTCATCTCCCCTTGCATCCTCCTCCTGAGTTTAGTTTGCTAAACAGCCCTTTGATGTGCCTTGTCTTTACTGCAGCAAAGTCCTGTTTGATGTTTACACCATTTGTATTGTGACAGGGAGCGAGGCTGGGACCCAGCACAGGCAGCTCTGCAGGAGAGCCCTTCCCAAACCCACTGGGGATGCTGCCGCGGGTGCTGTCAGTCTGCCTGGGGCTCAGATCTGCTGCTGGTTTGAGTGGATTTTTTCAATTGGATCCATTTCCTTCCAAGGTAATTTGGTTTAATATTTGTTCACTCACTGAGTGAGCTTTTGCTTTGCTCTGGGTGAGGCTGCAGAGAGCAGAAGTGACCTGCAAAGCATCTGCCCCCATCCACTTCCCATGGTAGCAGTGCCAGGGCACACCAAGGCAGAAGAAGAAGCAGTCATTTGTTTTAAAGCAATGACTGCATTTCCCTCAAACCTCCAAGAAGAGGATGGGGAAAGGTTTCTTGGAGCAAGTCCTGACACGGAGTTGTGTAATGTTAAATGCATAAAGGATTATACTGGGAAGACATGAAAAGGAGACTGAGCATCAGCAGTGGGGACCCATCTGCTTCAGCTGAACATACTTCTCTGTTAACTTTCCTCCTTCAAGCATTTCAATCTTTCTCCAGAGCCTTTCATCTTAAACTCTTCCTCCCTATCAGACAAAAGATTCTCCCTATTAGACAAAAGGTTTTTGGAAAAAAAAAAAAACCAAAAAAAACCAACCAAATCAGGCCTTAATTCCCCTTTTTTGTACCCCAAATCCACAGTACAAGTGCCAAGGCACGGATGCCAGACCCCAGTGGGGTCATGCCCTGCTCCTGGGGCTGCCAACGTCACACTGACACAGGCCAGGTGCTGCACAGGTGAGGGGGGGCTCAGACCCCCCCAGGAGGGGCTTCACCCCCACGAGAGGGTGGGGAGGGGGGGCAGCTCCCCAGGCTGGCTCCCAGCGCGACTCGCGTCCCGGCCGCGCTGATGTCAGGCTGCAGAACAGAAGCTGCTCTGTGGCTGGGCAGCAGGAGAAGGAGGTTTCTGTGCCAGGCAAGGTTGCTCGTGCTTTAACCCACTCCTGACTGCAGCACATCAGCCTCCAGTGACCTTGGTGCTGGGCTGGGAGAACTGCAGGGTTTGCAATTCCCATCAGGCACTCACACCCCAGCCCTCTGATGGAAACCTCTGGGCAGGGGCTGCTTTTTGGGGGCATCTGTACAGCACTCAGAGCACTGCATGCAACCAAATGCTCTTAGGCATCCTTGAAATGCTCCTTTAAAATGCCAGTAGTGAAGGCTGCATCCTTTTTGGAGAGGGCTGGAGCCTGCTGCCACTTAGCCTGACATCCAGCATGTTCCCCACTGCTCCAACAACCACAAAGAGAAGCATCAGCAGAACCTGCACAGCACCAAGCTCACAGCAGGCTGCAAAACTCAGCCAGGAAGCCAAATTCCCTGATGCAATCCCTGCCTGGCTGTGATGCCAAATCACTGCATCCTCCGGGACACAGACACAGGGCAGAGGTCCATGCCAGAGGTGCAGCACCCCTGTGCCCTGGGCTCCTCATTTAGCCCCAAATCAGCCAGTCCAGAGCTCAGCCCCACCTTCAGCTGCCCTGGGTACCACCACACAGGGCCTGGGTGCCCCAGTGCCAAGCAGAGCAGCTGGGAAGAGGGAATGCAGCCAGGCTTTGGGACCCTGCAGCCAAGCCCTTCCAGACAAGGCAGGACTGAGAGCAGAGATTTGTAACAGGATTTGGCTGAAATCCAGTGAGAGCCAAACCCGGTGCTTTGGTTCAGCCAAACACTGGAATCAGTTGCTGGGAATTTGCTGGAAATGGTGATTTAACAGAAGGCACCACTGCTGCAATCCCAGCGGGCACACCAAGCACCAACACGCACTGCAGGGAACTGGTGCCCTGACTCCCTACCACAAAGCATCTCCCCCTCCATGCCCCCATCTCTGCTTTGCAAAAGCCAACACGAATTCTCCACAAAATACCAGATTTTTGCTGCTTTTTAACCACATGCTGCTATTACTTTTTTATTTCCATCTCTAGGTCTATGAGGAATCTTCTTACAGGGATTGGAAAGAGAGGCTAAGACAGCACAAAAAAGCATCCCACAGTGAGGGGATGCTCCACAGATCCTGTGACAGCCACATATTCCTGATGCATGCTGCTGCCCTGAATCACAAAAACAAGAGCTTCCCATCAGTGAGGGGCAGAGCAGAAAATTACAGAGCTTCTCTCAAAGCCCTGCTCTAAAGCTTGAGCCTTTCAAGCATCAGAAGAGAATTTAATCCATTTTATAACTAGCATCAGATAGCAGTGACATTAAAAAGCAGTCAGAGCCAAGCAGCAACTTCTTTTTGAGGCTATTAAGTAGAAATAAATTAACTTATTTCTTTATATTGAAAATTCTTCTCTATGGACTAAGATCAAGGCTGGCTAAAGCTTTTGACAGCTGTTTGCCCATCAGCCACATCTGCATTGAGGTTAAATAGAGATTTACACTCACAGAAACTTCTGAAAAACTCAGACCTTTGGATCAAGATGCAGCCAGTATTTTCAGAAGTTCAACTCACAAAATGTTTGAAGAGCCAGTTATAATTAGGCTTTTTCTACATTTCTATATATGGTGTAAATCAGGAGGCAAGTCACTGGCATTACAGGAAACATGCCAGCAAAAAAAGCAGAATGAGGTGAAAATCAACTCTTTATTTGCACAATACTATTCACTTTACAGACATCTAACGCAGCCAGGGCTTTCAGGGCATTTATAAATTCCCAGCATTATGTGGCACTAAAGCTTTTACTGTGGTGTTCAGAGTCTAATGTGACCTGGTGTTTATACAGTGACATTTCAAACCTCACTGCCCTCAGCAGAAACACCTCCAGTGGCTCAGGTTTGGGTACAGGAACACAAACACCACAGCTGCTCTGCAGAGATTCCAGCACTGCCCCAAAAACCAGGTTTGGGTACAGGAACACAAACATCACAATCCCTGCAGAGATTCATTCCACCACTGTCCCAAACTCCGAGCAGGCAGTGGGGATTAGAAGCTGATTTTGTTTAGCAGAGCACTCATGGCCCACTTACAAACTCAGATGCCATTGCAAAACTGGTGACACGAGCTGGTGGAGCTGCTCTGGCCTCGGACACTGGGGACACCCAGCCACTGGGATACTGGGACACTCAGCCACTGGGACGCTCTGACACCTGGACACTGGGACATTCAGACACTGGGACACCCAGCCACAGACACTGGGGACACCCAGCCACTGGGACGCTTTGACACCTGGACACTGGGACCTGGACACTGGGGACACCCAGACACTGGGACACTGGGACACTCTGACACCTGGACACTGACACCTGGACACTGGGACACCCAGCCACTGGGACACTCTGACACCTGGACACTGGGACACCCAGACACTGGTGGGGGCTGCCCCAGGCTGGTGCCGCAGCCCCCGAACAAAGGGCGGGTGGAGCCAGGGCTTCACTCCCACACCAAATGCTATTTTTAGCACAAGGAGATGTTGTAAGCTCATAAGGAACTGGGGGAAGGGAGAAAAGCTTTAAGGAAAAGGAAAACCAAACGATGCTGAAGGATTTCTGTACCTTGTCAGGTCAGAGGAGGCGCAGCCCTGCCTGCACCGTGGCCAGGGGCGCCTGCCCTCGCCACGCAGCACGGCATGGAAACGATGGAGGATTGCCTCACACACAGGCCAGCCCCAAAGCAGGCAATGCCACCCACCCCTGGAAGGCACTGGGATGCTCCTGCACACCCCAGGGCACCCAGGCAGGTGACCTTGCTCTGCACCACTGCGCTCCCCTCCAGCACACAGAGCCTGGACCAAGCCTGGCGAGATGCTGCTGAAAACCCTCCTCGTGGTTGCTTTTATCTCGTGGTTTCTCTTACTGCTCCTGTGAGCTCTGTTTCCTAAGGAACCAGGGCTTCTGTGAGCATTGCTCATCCATCTCTCCCTCTGGCTTCTCAGCATCTCGATAATTTCAGCCAGATGTGGCTCCTGCAGTTGCTGAACACTCCTGTCTCTTTCTTGCTTATAAAGCAATGGGGTAATTTAAAAAATCATCCTCATCCCTGTGTTTTGCAGAACCACCCTTGTGGTGAGACACTGCCTCTCCTTCTGTGAGGGGCTGGCATTTACCTGCTCTCACCTCACCCCCAACAACACCCCCACCCTGCTCTGTGTTAGCACAGCATCACCCTGAACACACTCAGACCTTCACCTGGGAAAAGCCAGGAGAGCGGCCTTGGAGCTGGTGGAAATATAAAGAGGAACACCAGCCAAGGATGTGGGCTGCACTAGGGGAAAAAACAACAGTGAACTAAATCTTCCTGCTGGTCTGCATGAGAGAAGCTGAGATGGCAGCTGGCGACCATCCTGACCACACACACGAGCTGGCTCCAATCCTTCCCAGTGCTAAAAGCAGCTCTTGATGTAGCTGACAGCACCTCAGCAACAGAGGACTGATTTAACTCTCTTATTTAAGATGCAGGTCCAGTATCTTGTCAGCAGCTAAGGGATGCTACAGGAAGGACTTACAGCACTTCCCCCCACTTGCAAGGAGCTGGTTTCACACATCAGCTCTGTCTCACCCTTATCAAGTCACTCCCACGGGGGTGATGCTCTGGCCATGGAGCAGGTCCAGTGGGATGGAGCAGTGCTCCACATAAAGACTTCCAGACAGCATCAACCAGCACAAGCAATAGGACAAAAAACCCCAACAATACAACCCACCTTTGTCTTCCTTGCACCTCTCATGGGAGCCCAAATCTGGGAACACTCTGTTGCCACAACCCTCACACTGCTACAGTGCCCTGAATGGGGACTTTGTTATTTCTTTAAACCTTCTCACCAACACTCTTTTCTCTCCTGGTCCAACTGTCTTTCCCTGCAGCACAGGAACTGCACCAAGCCTGAGCAGGGCAGTGATTCCCTGGCACAGGTAAGCCTGTGGATGTGACAGGACCTGGGGAAAACACCCTCTGGGGCAGCACACATCCTACCACAGCTCCACCCCAACCCCGTGCAGCATTCAAAACCTGCACACTGCACAGGAGGTGCCCTGCTCCCCTCTCCACTCTCACCCTCTCTTCTTGCAAGCACCTGCAAAAAGACCCTGCCTGTCCCCATCCATCCATCCATCCCTCCATCCATCCATCCATCCATCCATCCATCCATCCTCCCACCCCACAGTGCCACCACACCTCCTGTCCCCAGGCCACCTCCACCCCTGGGCTTCACTGCAAGGTTTGTCTGCAAAGCAAAGGGAGGGGAAGGTTCTCCTGTGGCTTCACACCCCTTCTGCACCCAGGGCTCAGCAAAGGCCACCAGGAGCCCTCAGGCTGATGCTTTATTTCTCTGCTCAGTGCTTTGGGCTGTCTGATGTGCAGAAAACCCCGTGTCCTCTGAGGCTGCCATTAGCACTGGTTTGCTCCCTGGGTGCTGCTCAGCCCTGTAATCTGTTTCTGAGGTTGTGAAAAAGCCCAGAGCAGAGCTGGTGTGGCTCTGACACCCACAGCTCCTCACTAGCTGGAGGAAATGGGGTAAGAGACAGCAGAGAATCAGGTCTGTCAGTTAAAATAATTGGATTTTAACTGCAACACTGCTCACTGTTTTGTCTGATGAGGCCCAAAATAAACTGCATTACATCACTGCAGGTCACACTGAGCTAATAAGGGTCTCCTCCTCACACTGGGAAAGGACATTTTTGTGTCCCCTGTGTTTTCTCCAGTGCTTTGCAGTCAGAGCTCCTTCCAACTGCGTGAGTGCAGGGGAAAATTAATTCAAACTGCTGCCCAAATTATGCAAGAGCCTTATGGAATGGAAAGTGCACATTAACAGATTTTACTATTTTAGGGTGTTCTTTTATGTCTCATAATTTATTTTGCCATCATATTTGCAGACAAATAGGAAACAACACAGAAGCCAAGTCATCCTTGAGGGTGCTGACAGAAGAGAGTACAAGAAAATAGGCACCTCCAGAGAAATGTTACCTGAATAAACCACAGCTCACCTGAATAGTGACAATATGATCCAGCCCACAGCACCATAAATACAGGAATACAATCCAACAGAGCCTACAGCCTCAACCATCACTGACTTGGCTAATATGCCCAAAGTTTTGCCTGTATCTTCCAGCTTTCTCAGCAGCTCCAGTGGAAGCTCAGAGTAGCACCACATTATTTTACTCTGCAGCCCAAGAGGTCATCCCACCCATCTGTGGGTGTACCAGCCAAATAATCCCAGCCCTCCAACTTCCACCCCAAAGGACAGGGTTCAAACCTTCACCTGCTGCAAATCTGGATTCCTCCAACACTTTCATGGGACCTATGACAATTTTCATCAGCTGAGGAGCCCCAGCTTCCCAAGATCAATGGTTGAAAACAGTGAAGTCAAAGTTCAAAGGGAAAACAATTCCCATTTTTTCTCAGCCACATTCCCATTCTCTCATCTGTAGCTTGAGATGCATCAGAGCAGCTGCACCTTGACCAGATTTTGCTGGTCATCACAGTGCTCCAGCCCTGCAAATACTACTCCCTTTTGCTTGCTCCACCTCTCCCTTGGTTAAAATAAATCCCTTTGATTAAGAGAAGTCAAGAGCACCCAACTGAACTAACTTCCAGCAGGTTTTCCTGGAAGCACTGCCGTAACTGCCATCTATCAACAGCAGTGGAAAACAACCAAGCTTTTTAAAACTGATCAAAATATTTTTAAAATTTAGCAAACCTTGCAATTGCTTTGAGATACAGATCCAGACTTTGATGGCAATTAGGAACTGTCCCCTGTTTCCAGGAGAATTCAGCACCCATGCCCCATTAAACTCCTTTAGGAGGGACAATTAGTTGGAAACTGACAGTAATTTTGCCAGTTCATTTACCAGAAAGGATAAAGCCAACCTGAAACAGGTTAATGTGAGAGTCTCAAGACTGGAATCATTCTGTGCTGTTGTACAATAAATGTACTGCTAGAGAAAGGGACATGGTCATGGTGTTAATTAGGATTGCTGGGGTGTAAATAATGTTTTGTTTCATGAAGTCTGGCCAGGGCAAACAAATTATTTAGCTCATACTGCAGCTGAATGAAGAGCTCAAATGTATCAGAGGGTGTCTCTGAGAATCAATAGTGGATCACTGAAACATTTAATCACAGTTTTACTGATCTCACTGCACCATCTCAACTCTCCAGTCAATGGTGCTGATAAACTCATCAACCACAGAACCATCAGTCTGAAACACCAACGGGGCACAGGAGCTGAAGGCTGGGAGCAGCACATGGGCCTGTGCTCCAAGGCTTCCCAGGGCAGCAAGGAGCTCTAAATCCCCCTTACAGGAGTTTCCACAGTGATCTCCCCCAAGGGTGAGTGGCTGTGACTGCACAGACAACAGCACATCCCCGAGAGGGATATCTCCCTGGGGGCTGAACCAGGACCCAGGGATCCACAGCCAGGCTCCTTTCAATGCCCAGCACTGCCCTCACTGGGGATTTCTGCACATGGGAAGTGTCCTTGTTTCCCAGTTCTGATCCTGCTACCTGGCATCACTCTGCATCCCACGAGGAAGATGTTTCCCAGCAGTTTGGGAGACATGCAAGACCCTTTGGGGCAGCTGCTGCCTTTGCATCCCACACTGCCTTTTATTCATCCCCCTCCCCAGCAGCTGAAGTTTGCTGCATCCTCCTGCCAGGCTGCCCTGCACATCTGACACTCCTGTCCCAAGGCTCATTTCTCCTGGGTCTGGCAGTTCAGCTGTGATAGCTTCTGCTTGGCATCTACAGGCTCCAGACAGTCTCTCCCCAGAGGACGTTCTGAAAGACACTGAATTTCTGACCAGGGTTCCATCAGGCTGCCTGGAAAAGGATGTCACCCAAAACTATTCCAATATAGAATTTTCTTATTTTTCATGCAATTATTGAACAAACATCAGAATGCAAAATAGCCTCTGGGATTGGAAAATGGAATTAAATTTTCCAGCAAACATGAGAAAATGGATACTGACATTTCTATCAGCAACAAAATGTTTCATGCTTAGAAACTGGTAACCTGACACTGCCCCAGGGAATTCAGGAGGGCGAGGAAAAATGGTCTGAGACAGCACCAGGAAGGAACAGAGATAGAAACACACCCCAGTGAGACACAGCTGGATGTGGGGTGGGCAGGAGGACGCCCTGGTGTCACTGCCACCTGGGTTTGTTCACAGACAGCTCAGGTCAGTGCAGAAGAGGAACAGCCCAGATGCTGTGCCATCCCCAGCTGTGCTGAGCCCGGCAGGAGCGGGCACAGGGCCAGCAGCAGTGACAGAACAGCCCCACGGCACGGGGACGGGACAAGAGCTGCCCAACACACCCAGGAACATTTCTGCTGGGCACACGGCCTCGGCAGTGCTGAGCTGGTGCTGGACTGGGTGACATTTACAGGATGAATGATTGTGTGCATTCAGAGTGCTGCCTTCCTGCAGCACACAGGGCTTTCCCCGGGCTCCCTTCTCAGGACACGACCCCAGGAAACATCCAAGCCCCAGCCTGAGAGCTGAAAACTGCATCAGCAGCTGGTTTGCAGGACAGGCTGGAAGGAGGAGCACTTTTTGGCACAGGGTGAAGCAGCCACAGCTGGGGGCTGTGATGGTGCAGCAGAAGGGGAAAGCTGGCACTGGGAGTTTGGGGTGTGCATCCCCAGCTTTCTTTTGCTGTAACATCAGCCCGGTGCCCCTCAGGAGGAGCCACCTCAGAATTTACTGTCCAGAACAAGCAAGAAATGACATCCCAGCTGCACAGGTCATTTGTGTGGCTCCTGTGCTGGGTTTTGGAGGTAGTGCCATTCTCAAAGACATTTCACAACCTAAAATCACTTATACACCACTTACACGATGCCCACCAGCCTGCTTCTCTTCCCCTCCTCCTCCCCAGAGCACTGCTCACTGAAAATGGCTCACCCTCTTCTCTTCCAGTCTGTATTTAATGGCTTTTGAACTTCAAAGAGAGGTGAGAAAACCCTATCACTTCAGCATGCAGTCAAATATGATGCAGCCACGTTGCTGAAGAACACCTACAAAATATGCTGCTAAAATAAACTCCCCTTTGAATTCTTCTTATAATATCTTTCAGAGAGCTCGGAACACACTGCCCTTCTTCCCACACAGCACTGAAGCACCTACTTCACTTTAACCAGGTACACACTCTTCTCAGAGTCGAAAGGACTCATCATGTGCTTAAAATTATTCATTTTCCTCAAGTAGTTGGTTGAATCCCAGCTTTTATATCCAGAAGTTGCACGGTAGAAATTGGAAACAGTATTCTTGGGTGGGTATTATACACACATTGGCAGATACATTCAAAAATTATCTAAGAAATCAAACTATTTATTGTTAATAGAACACGTCCGACTCCAGCAGACAGCTTTTTAAAAAATCTGAAATAAAAATGCACCTAATGTACTCTCTATGAATATGGATACTCCCCACACACTCTGTGCCTCATGTACACAATACAGCAGAGCTGAAATGCTCAAAACATAAATTGAGAATGTATGAGATCAGAATTTAACTGTGGTTTTCATAACAGCAAACTGCTGGAGCTACCTGCATATTATTAGTCTTGAAAAGCATCATGAAAATAATATTTTAACCTTTAATCTGTAACATGGTCTTTGCTAATAAAATTATCCCAGAGTCATCCAAGCACATAGCTGGTGTCAACTACTTAATATGCAGAATAAATTAAATGCCACTTACATATAGCAAAGAAATGCCCAGCTAATTTAATGCACTTTCACGCTGGTGCAGCCACACAGCAAACACAGCGGAGCTCTGTGTCTCCTCTTCAAATCCTGCAAGATTTGTGATCAACCCTTCTGCAAGAAAATCACCCAACCCACTGCTCTGCTACCCCAGCCCCTGGCAAGGCCACGGTCACCTGCTGGAAGGAGCTCTGGAAGGAGCTCTGGAAGGAGCTCTGGATGGAGCTCTGGATGGAGCTCTGAGAGGAGCTCTGAGAGGAGCTCTGAGAGGAGCTCTGGAAGGAGCTCTGGATGGAGCTCTGGATGGAGCTCTGAGAGGAGCTCTAGATGGAGCTCTGAGAGCAGCTCTGAGAGGAGCTCTGTCACAGCAGCTGCACCTTTGCAGCTGCAAAGCCCTGAGTGTGCTGCAGGGAGAGCGGTGCCACTGCTGACACCTGCAGCATCCTGCAAGGACAGGGACAGGTCCCTGGGAGAGAGGGGGACGTGCTGCACACAGCCAGCACCACCAAACCAGGCTGAGAGTGCTGCTGCTCTCCAAAGCACATCTGCTGCTGCATCTCTCCCAAGCAAAGGTCACCTCGAGGACACAAACACCCTTTATCTGCACTTCAGTCCACCTCACACCTCCTGCTCCAGAAACAAACCCTTGGCCTGACTCGCTCCTGGTGAACAGCCCGTGGAAATCAACAGAAAGACTTTGCTTTGTTTCCATCAGGCATCCAAATTCCCAATATTCCCAATCAAATACAAGGAATGCCAGGAGGGATCTTGTGCAAAAGACCATACTTACTTCTGCTTAAAGACAGGCAGGCAATAATCAACATAAAGAACATATCAACAGAGAGGAAGAACATGGAAGGTGCTGGACATCGAAAAACTTATCTGCCAAAAGTGTCTTTCACTACCTGCAGAATAAGGCTCCTGCTTCTCACTGTGGATGAACTCTTTTCGTTCATATTTGGCTCTGATCCACTGCTCCCGCAGTAATCTGGAAAAAAAAATACAGAGAGAAGGAAACATGGTCCAAGATACACTAAGAAAGAAGTCAAACAATTAATTCTTCAATGAAAGCACAAGTGTGATTCAAAAGTCTTTCAAAAATTGCATTGTACAGTCTGGAGTCAAGGGTTTCTTCTGTTTATAGCTGGACAACAATAAATCATTTCCTTGTACATCCAATTTTATTGGAAACTTATTTTAAAACAATGCACAGATTTAGCAGAGCAGCCTGTCCCCAGCCACCCACCCAATCAGCCTCTGTAAAAAATTCCCTCAGTATATGAACCATTTTAGGCCTAATTTTCTCAGGCCACATACTTCAGTGAACAGGGTGAGTAAATGAAAAATCCCAGCCCCATACAAAAGAGAGATTAGTGCCCTGAAGATATCAATACAGAAGCAGAAGGTGCTGAAAACCCATCTGGCCAAGCTCTTCCAAACTCACAACCCATAATGCCAAGTTTAAGGAAGCAGTCTATGATGCATGGCAGCAAATATGATTAAAAAGTCCTTTACTTTTAACACTGAAATAATACAGATGACCTATCCACCAAGATCACAATTTCCAAAAAGGAAAAAATACCCCAAAGACTTTTTTTTTTTTTTTAGCTATTTTATTTCAGCATGAGGGCTTGAACCAATGAAGTAACTTTGATCTGGAATATGCTGGAAGTTGCTTCAAACCATTTTTAACTGAACTTATTTCCTAATTGCCCTAGAACCCTAAATAGCCCAAGCAGGCAGATCACACTCAGAAATAAAGGCATGTGTTATCCCAGCTTCACAGCAGACATTTTGGAGCTGCCTACACTGAAGACAGTAAAAGATCCCCCAGCACTGAGTGTGTTTTGTAAAACCATCACATTTCAACACATCAACTTCTCTGCCAATGAAAACTATTCATATGCTTAATCACCTTTTCTTTTTTGCTGATTATGCAAACTAAATGGTATCTTTTCAGCAGCCACATCCCAGAAATGCTCAAAGAATATAAACATACCAACACTGCTTATGAAAATTCATCTGCAGGTACAGCAAGCACATTCAATAAATCTGCAAGACACTGTCCAGTGAGAACTGTGTGACTGGTTTCCTGGCAATAAAGGAGGAAATAATTACATAGATTTTGTTCCCCCAATTGTGTCAGCTCCTTGGTTGGGGCACCAGCCTTCTCCCCAAGGCTCAGGGAGCACCACTGCTTCCCTGGCCCCAAAACCCAGCTGTGAGCTCCTGCTGTAATACAAACAACGCACCAGGTCTGCCTCTGCCCTGCTCCTGCTTCCATGACTGATCTTCAGCTGTTACCCATCTGCCAAGTTTGACTGTGAGCTCTGAGCCCATCTCCCTCCTGCTGCCATCCTGTGCTGTGCTCTGGTCTGGTGCAACCCATCCCCAGGGGTTCAGGTGCGCTTTGTGCAACCACAGAAAGCTTGGAAGGGACCTTAAAGCTCATCTAATTCCAACTTCCCTGCCATGGGGGTGCTCAAACCCCATTCAGCACCCAAAGGGCTCCTCTGGGTCCAGCAGGATGCCTTTTCTGGATCTGATATCCACAAACACAGAAGCCTGATGACCCAAAAGGTGGCACCCAAATGCCTGTTCTATAATGCTGTCCCAAATCAGCAGAGCTACCAAAACTTAATCATAAAATCAACACAAATACTTGAATTTACTATTCTTCTTGCAATTTTTCCTGGCCAGCTGCTGTGGACAGCTTGTTATCACTGAAGCCAAACTTGGACCTTTTCAACAAGATGACTGGGGATCGAACTGGGAGGAAGAACATTCACACCACCCTCAGCTCCAGCTGACGTCAGTGGATCCAGCAGGAGCTGCAGCTGCTCCGAGTTCTGAGAGTCAGCCTTCCAGCATGGGGCTTTAAATACAGCATAAATTAAGGTTCATGTGCAGCAGTGGGAAAACTCTCCTGCTGCAGGATGCAGACTGTGCAGCAGACACCCTGCAGGGCTCATCCCTGGGGGAACATCTCCCTGCCTGCCCGGAGCGCTGCCCTCAGCATCGCTGCAGGGGCCCCAGAGCTCTTGTGCAAGAGGGCACCCCCGGGGCAGCCAGCAGGCACCACACCCCAGGGGAGCCCTGAGAAGCTGCAAAATGTTCTAGCTGGCCTCTCTCAACATCTGAACCTGAGCAGGAGTGGCTGCAATGGCAGCTCCCAGAGCACACGGAATCCAGCTGTGCCACCTTCCCAGCAGCTTCCTGGCATTCACACACTCTTCCCTTTTCTTTACCATCACAAACCCAGGCTCTTTCAGCAATAACTTCCCAAAACCCAGAACACACCAGAGAGCAGCCCACAGCTTGGACAACTCAGTGCAAGGCCACCAGCTGCAGCTTCTGCTCCAGTGGTTATTTATAGAAAGCAGAACAACTCCAGCAAAAGAAACCAAAACAAAAACCCAACCAGGACAGCGAGGAGTTCACCATCTCCCTTCCCTGCAAGAGAGAAGCTGAGCAGGGATTTCACCACATTCACTCTCTTGGACTAGATGCAATCCTGCCATAAAAAGCTGCTGGTGCTAAACCCCAGTTTCACCAGCACAGCTCCGATGAATTCATACAGGAGCAGGAATGTGTCCTGGGATCTGCAGGAGCTGAGAGCAATTCCAGGGCAGAAGATCCTCAAACCACACAGGGATTGTATGAAAACAGCCACCACTTTCAGTAGACTGCTGACCTCATCTTAATTTAAGTATATGTTCAGGGACTTCAGAAATATCTCTTTTAGTTGAAATGTACTTTTCCAGGCGTGAATAAGTGTGTATGTAACCCAGGGCAGACATCACACACCCAACACAGGAGCCTTCATCCACATCCACCTTTGACTCCAAAAGGAGTTCTGTGACCAGAAAGGACTGCAGTAGCAGCCCCCTGGTATTTTACTGCATTTCTGGTGATGGGATAATGTAGCAAATCAGCAAATATATTATTTGTGTTTGTTAAAAAAATGTAAGTGCATCATTCCTAAACTGTGGAGATGCACAGCTTTCAGGATCAACTCCAAAGGCTTTAACAGCCCACCTAAAGTCTGTCAGGCTGCTGGTTACAGGGAACTTGTCATTTTTTGGCAATTAGAATAGAAAAGTCCTTGTACTCATCAAAAACCTAGAGGCAAAAAAACCCACCAAAAAACCGAAAACACTAAGGAAATCCACATTTTCACCAAAATAAGGGAAAATTCATCCCCCAAATGGGAAAGGACTGAGCTTGACTGAGGGACAGCAGGTCCAGAGGCTGACAAAGCACTGCCAGCACCACTGCAGGCACTTGCTTGCTTTCCTGGCCACCCACATGAACACAAGGGCTCTGCCCAGGGGCCAGCGAGGAAGGTTCCAGAAGAAGCCACTGGAGCAGTTTTATCTTGATCCCACCTACTCAAAGCTCACAGCAAAAAGCACCACAGGAAAAGCTGCTCAAGCAGTTTAATATCAAACTGTGGCTGCATGGCTTCAGTGAGCTGTGTGGAGGAGGTGCTGGCCAGCCAAATTCAGTCTCCAGTTTATTTTTTTTCCCCAAGACTGATTTTTTCTTAGCTGGGCTGGTGCACTCCAGAGCACACCCACAGATGCTGCACATAGAAACCGTGGCTTTTCTGGAGACATATGACAGACAAGAAACCCCAGCCAGAGGTGAAAGTGGCCCAAAAGACATCAAACACCACACACTACCACTGCATAACTGCATCCTTGTGAGGCACCATCAGGTCCAAGAAAGACAAAAGAAATGAATGTCATCCAGAAACACCATTTCCAGAAGCCAAATTTGTAGCTTCTGGAATTTGTCAGAGGGTTTTCCAGCAAAAGCCAACATGCTTTCCACGGGCAGCTTGGTGGATGCAGCTATGCCAGGTTTCTGTCAAACAACTGCTCTAATGAAATTTTAAGTCAGAGTCCAAATTCTTTGCTCAGACTACAAGGAGAGCCACTGCAGCATAAAAAGCCTGTCTAGCTTCACACTCTCTTCCTATCTAGTAAGGTCTTGCTGTGAGGACTTGCTTTTAAAGGGCTTTGTGGAGGCATGAGACAGCTGGGGGCTTCTTCAGGCTCTCTGTGCATCACCTCAGCTTGCAGAGCCTGAGGATTGATGTGCCATCCCCCTGCCAAGAGCAGCACCCCACAGCAAGCTGCCAGAGGAGAGCAAAAAGACAGGGGTTTGGCTCTCAAGGCATAAAGCCCTTGCATTATGGATCTGAAGAAGTTAAAACTGAGTATGCAAAAGTTAAAACTGAGTATGCAAAATCACAACATTCTCAGTTAAAAGGCTAGCAGGTTCCTTTTTTTATTGATTGCTTTACATGCACTGTCCACTACACCCCAACACTATTTTTCAGAACAGTTAAACACCAATTAAAAACATGTAGGAAACAGCCTCTGTCAGAACTACCTCAACCTTGCAGCAATTTCCTTTGGAAATTAAAGGAATCAATATGAATTAACAGGTTTACAAGCTAACAGCAAAGGGAACATGAACAAGAAGAGAAAATCTTGTGGCTGGTCAGGATTGAAGGACTGGGCAGATCTCAGCACTTGGGTGACTCGAAGAATTCCCGAGGCTGAGTGCCCAGTTTGAGGCACCAAGGAGGCTCCACCACCTGGGAATGAAGTGATGAGCAGCCACTCCCAATGGCCACACTGCAGCACCTGAAACTTTACACCCAAGACTTCTGAAAGCTGTGAACAAAAAATCTGAAAACGCTTATTAATAACTATGAACCTGAGCAAATCTCAATTTTACCCCTGTGGACATTATGTAATGAAGGTTTTATATCTATAAAGTTTTTTATCTATTTATTTTATGATTTTTTATTATTTATTTCATATTTATCTATGAAATAATGGCAAAAGGAGGTGACAGAGGAGGTGGTGAGAAGTTTGCATCCCTGAGTGCCACAATACCCAGGCATGGCAGAGCAGGGGCCATGCTGACCTTCCCACACCAGACTGAGGTGATGGGCTTGGTAACTCCTCCCCCAAATGTACCAAGCTTCAAATGATAAAAAAAAAAAAAAAAAAAAAAAAATCCAGAGATCTACCAGGCAATTTTCCCTCTGCACATCTCAATCAATACAAAAAGGCACTTCAGCTAATAACTGTTGTTTTTGGACGAGTACAGGGATGACTCCTCAAGACGTGTGCCCCTCCCTGCCTGAGGTCTCCTCTCGCTGCAGATACCACAGAGCCAGCCCAGCCCAGGCCATCCCACCCTGCCCCAATCTGCTGTGCTGACAGGCAGCACCCTGAGCTGCTCTGCACGAGGAGCAGATGTAGCTCCCACTTATCCAAGCAGAGACAGGAGCAGAGCAAAGCACTGCAGCTCGCTCTCAATTCCAAGGGATGAGGCTCTGCATTCCCAAATCAAGCAACAGAAAACCATGGTAAGTGTTGGGCAGGGACAGGGATGTACTGCCAGCTCTGCAAAAGCCCAGTAAGAGATTATCTCACTTTCTTCTATCAGTTTTAAGCTAGGTAAAAGACTGAACAAAGCCTTTTTCCATTGCTTTTACTCAAGATGAGTACCTGCTGCTGAGTGGTGACTCAAAACTCTGCCATGTGCTTGCAAGGCAGCTGCCCCACAAAAATCTGTTTCACAGCTCTCCATCTGCTGCTGTGGTGTACCAAGCTGGGCCACGACCCTTTGTGACCATCCAGAGAGAGCTTTTGTGGTTTAAATTCCACACCCAAAGCTCTTTGGGCCAACATTGTGGTGGTGTGGGAATATCCCAGAGTCTGGGACTCATTTCACTGCTAGAAACTCCCCAGAGGAACAGGAGCTGGCTGCTCTGGTCACTGTCCCTGGGGCATGGATGTTGGCAGACAGAGAAGATGAGAGGAAAGGGGATTTTTTTTGTTTGTTTGTTTTGGGTTTTTTTTTGGTTTGTTGGGGTTTTTTTGGTGGGGTAATTTTTTCGCCTACAAACTTTCCCTGGGCAATTCCAGAGCACCCCTCCAACTCCTCTAACCTTTGCCAAGTGTCATGCAGAACCAGAAAGCTACAATGGGGTTTTTGAAGGATACAGAAGCCAAATCCAGCAGGCAAACACCATGAATTTCCCAAAGAGCCAACCACAATGTTGTAGACAGGAAGGAAAAAGGACAAGCTGGCACGGCAGCACTTCTTCCCTCTTGCCCCAAACTTCACAATTCTTCATGCAACCAAAGCAGAGGGATTCCAGAAACAGCATTATACAATTGAGAAGCTTCAAATGAACCAACAGCTGCCCAGGCACTGCAGCTGTCCAGCACGTGCTGCTGTTGGAATTAGAAGCACCAAAATCTCTCAGTGCTGTAGAGCTTTGGAATCATTGGTTGGAATCATTGCCAGCGCTGGATGGAGGTGTCACCCATGGCAAAGCTTCCCAGGGCTGCAGGCTGGGAACAGCTCATGCTATTGCAGTGACTGGACTGCAGCGAGGCGGGGAAAAAGCTAAATATACATCCCTGTAAAAAGCAGCACTCCCCTGCACTTGTTCAGCATGCCTCTGCTGAGAGAGCCCTGAACTAGAGAAAGAAAAGCACAACTGGGCACAGCATCCTTGAGACATTGCCTGGGTGAAATGTGCCCACAGTGCTGATCCTGCAGCAGTGCCAGGAGATTCTCTGCTCCTCTGAGAGGTCACATCCATCCCACTGCATCCTGCTGTTATGGCAGGGACCCAGCAGGGCTGGTCCAGAGAGCCCCTGCCAGAGCAGAGCCCCAGGCTGAGCACAGGAATCAGCCATGCAGGGAATTGTCCCAGTGCAGAACAGGCACAAGAAGCCTGGACCAGAAAAGGGTCAGAAATTAATCTTCTTGCTGTTCCCAGGAAGACTGGCCTCACCTCATCCTCCCAGGGAATCAGTAAATAACCAAAAAGAAAGAACAAAAATCCTTTCAATGCCTTGCTCCAGCTCCTCACAGGTTCCCAGCCCAGCACAGTGATGCTCCTTCAGCCATGGGCATGGGCTGTGGATGGAGTGGCTGCCCCAGCAGGGTCCCTGTGAGCTCACACAGCCCTGTCAGGGTCCCTGTGAGCTCAGAGAGCCCAGCAGGGTCCCTGTGAGCTCACACAGCCCAGGCAGGGTCCCTGTGAGCTCACACAGCCCAGAAGGGTCCCTGTGAGCTCAGAGAGCCCAGCAGGGTTCCTGTGAGCTCAGAGAGCTCAGCAGGGTCCCTGTGAGCTCAGAGAGCTCAGCAGGGCTGTGGCTGGAGCTGAGGCACTGCCTGGCAGAGCTCCCCAGGGTGACACAGCTCTGCAGGATGGAGGGAGGAACAGCAGAGCACAAGGCTGAGCTGCACTGGCCAAGCAGGACACACCACCCGAGCACCGAGGCAGCCACAGACACTGCTGCCAGCCCCACGGCAGCAGGAATGGAAATGCTCCTGGTCCCAAAGCTGCCTGAGAGCAGGAGCAGCTCCTGCTGCCTCTGACTGTGCAAGGAGGGCCAGGTGTGACTGGCAGCCGGGTCTCAGGACACCCCAAGCTGCCAGGCTCCTCCAGCACGAGCTCTGCACACCTCGGGCAGGGAGAGGCCATGGAAAGAACCAGGCCATGGAAAGAACCAGAACTCTGCTCCTGCGCAGCCTGAGTGCCATCAGATAGGCAGCATCTAACTGAACTTACCTGAGACTTGGGAGTAAACAGAGTCAAAATCCCCTAGAATTGTGTTTCTCCTACCAATCTTGCTTCTCCAACCCCAACACGACAAGCACATACAAGTCCCAAAATGGCACAGCCAAACTGCTGGGATTCTGGAGCTCAGAACATTGCATAAAGGGATGCTTTTATCTTGTCAGGCCAGGCAGCTCCACTCACACAAAAATTAAAAAAACACCTTAGTGCACAGCAGGGCTGGACCCTAAAAGCCAAATTCAGTCCATCCCCTTGCACCTTGGATGGTTCAGCACGTTCTGGCTGCTCAGCTCCTTGCTCCACAGAGATTCCATCCAGATTCCTAGGGAGGTTCCTCCACACTGCATGGGAGACACAGCCTTTCAGCTGCCTCCATGGAGGAGATTATTTGTCATCTAGGTGAAAAAAACCCAAAAAAACAACACAAACCCCCAGTATTTTTGCATTACAAATGACCCAGCACCTCACACAGCAGATTAGCAAGCTCTGCCGTGATGCAGAAGGGGGATTTGGAAAGGCAGAGGAAATCAATGGGTAGAAATTGGCATTCTTGCAGCTCTAGAAACTTGGAAGAGCCTGGGGAACAGACAAACTATTGACTCCCCTGCATCATCTCAACTGTACTTATTAAATAAGATCCCACACGTAGCATAAACTCTACCATATGTGTGCAGAAGGAAAAACATTTTCAGGATCTTTTATAAATGAAACCTCCACTGTGGCAAAAAAAAAAAAAAAAAAAGTCTTAAGCTAAAACTAATGTATTACAGAGGCTGCAGCTGCACAAACAAATAAATGTTGTTTACCAGCAGAGGTATTTACTTACTGGCAGTCAAGATACGTTGGTTTATAATAAAACGGTGGCATTTTAGATTCATATTTTGCTTTTGCTACATTGTTTCCATTCGAGGCCATAAACTGTAAAAAGAGAGAAAAAAACCAAAGAATTAAGGAAATGTTAACAGTATTTTCTTTCATTCTCTTTTACTTCTACAGAGCAATGAAATTATTGGGATGGGGGACCTGTTCTCTTACTGAGAGGTTTGCCCAGGGCTGTGCACAGAAGGGTTGCTGCAAATAAATATTGGTTATTATTGCTAGGGGTCCTACAGCTTAAAATGATGCTGAGGACACGTCCCAGCCCGACTTGCATGACCCCCACAGGAGCAGGAGGCAGCACACAGTGGCATTTCCCCCTCAGGAATGGATCCCAGGAATCCAAGGTGGGGATTAGGTACCCAGAGGGAAAAACCTCCCACTGGCTTTTAGGCTCCATGTGTTACAGCTCCAGCAGGGTGATAGCCTCTGACAACACATCCTGTGCCCCAGTTCACATCACTTGTGCCAAAAGGATGAGTTTGTTTTTGCAAAGTCATTGCAGCTACCTCAGGAAGGAGCTTGAAGTGCTAGACAAATAAATAAATAAACAAATAAATACATAAAAGTTCTATCTCCCCTGAAAGCCCTCCTTGTCAATAAATAAATATATAATGTTTCTATCTCCCCTGACAGCCCTCCTTTTCTTCTAATACACAAATAGCTGGTTGAGAACTCAGCAAAGAAAACTACTTATTTCCTTATTCATATATTGTGCTTATTGAAATTCACTTTATAGGTGTACAAACCCCATTCTTTTCCAGGCAGCCATGCTAAATACATTTTGGTTTGTGTCAAATGCCAAGCATACAAACAGAACAAGCAGCTAAGCTTTTTAAAATTTTTTTTTATTACTGTCATGGTTTTGAATTTCTCACATTTACATATTCAATCTATTCCCCAAAAAAATATCAGGGAAGGAAAAACCCATGCAACACTAAGGCCTATTGTCAAAAAATACACAACTCCATGGGGCGCAGCTTTCAGAAAAACCTCAGCTCTACACAGAGAAGACAGAAATCAATGACTGGTGGAGTTCTTCATGCCTTTGAAGACATCAGCAGTCAAAGCAGAAAGGTTTCCTGGGTGCCTTTAGCAGCACCACTCAAATCCAGGCTGGTGTGGGGCATAAATAGAGAGAATTTATAATGTCAGGGTTTGGTTTTTCAAGCTGTGAATTCAAGAGGAGCAAAGCCAGAGAGAGCTGAGCTGGGTAGGGGGGATGGCAGACCAGAGGTCTAGTCTAGACTAGAAATAATGTGAGAAACAAGAAAAGACAATTCATTAACAATTAGTATTTTTTAGATGCTATTTCACTGACATCTTTATAGGGGTGGGGAAACCTTCAGAATCCTTCACTAAATGGATGCTCTACTCCAACCAGCACCACCAATCATTGACTCACTCAAATAATGGTGCTGCCCCAAAATTCACTGTTTTGTGTGAAGACATGAAAATTTATTTTCATGTTTGATAAGATGTTTCTTATCTCTGCTGCAGGTTTTTGAGGGATTGGGGTCTGTGATAAGCCAAGGCTGGGGATCATTGGCATTATCCATCACATCCCTGAGCTGAGAATTTGTGCTGGAGAGCAGAGAAGGACCATGATGTGTTTGGGGAGCAACACAGCCACTGACAGCCCCAAAGCCCTTAAAAGGCTCTGGAGAAGCATCCCTGCAGCTGTGGGTGCTGGAGAAAATTTATAATGTGAGGGTTTGGTTTTTCAAGCTGTGAATTCAAGAGGAGCAAAGCCAGAGAGAGCTGAGCTGGGTAGGGGGGATGGCAGACCAGAGGTCTAGTCTAGACTAGAAATATGTGAGAAACAAGAGAAGACAATTCATTAACATTTAGTAATTTCTGCATGCTATTTCACTGACATCTTTATAGAGGTGGGGAAATCCTTCACTAAATGGGTGTTCTACCCCAACCAGCACCACGACCTCCTTCCCACATTCATTATCTAGGCACACTTCCCAAAATCCCTGTCACCATGATATTTTATGAAAAAGCCTTTGCTAGGATTTTTTCCTCCTGAGGAGCTGAAGGCCTCAAGAAAGAAATGTAGACAATAACTATGTGCTGCGGTGGGATGCAACAGGTGCAGCTGTGATTGGTGCATGTTGGTTGTTTCTAATTAATGGCCAATCACAGATGCAGCCACATCAGATTCTAAGAGTCAAGAGTTTTTGTTATTCATTCTATTCTTATTCTTTCTAGCTTTCTGATAAATCTTTTCTCTCTATTCTTTTAATACAGTTTTAATGTGTCCTTTTAATATAATACATATCATAATATAATAAACCAGCCTTCTGAACGGAGAGTCAGAGCTCGCGTCTCCACACATAGAACATCAAACACAACAAATCCCATTTCTTGTGGAAAGAAGGGCATCTCCAGGGAGGGTTCCACAGGGAAGAGCCCAAAGGCCTGGTCTGGCCCCTGGCAGGGCAGGGGCACCTACCTCCACCTGGGCATCGTCCCAGTCGTCCAGGCGCACCGACTTGACCCGGCTGACCTGCGGGATGCCGCGGTGGATGCCCGAGCAGCTCAGGCAGATGAAGATCCCGAGGCTGTGCGACGCCCAGTCCGGGTCTGCAAGCAAGAAGGAAAAGGGAGAATTGTACTTGACTGATCTTTTGGATGCAGGGAAGCAGGAGGAAGAGACAGGGCGTGGCAGGGGAGTTCAGGAGTCAACAGGTCTGATGTACCCGAGTCTAAAAGCATCAGATAAATAGACAAGGAAAATAAATGTTCTGTTGATAGGAATACAAATTAAACTAACCATTAGCAGATCTGCAATCCCCAATGCAGCTGTTATTCTCCAAACCCCAATATACAGACAGCTACATGTGCCCAAGACCTCCATAGCTCACTCCATGCTCACACAAAGAGAAGAGGGGAATATCCTTCTTTCATGAGGAAATTCCACCCGAACACTGCATGGAACAGAAACTACATCAGCCCAGGGAAGACACTGTGCTGCTCCCTTCTAATTTATTTATTACATGTGCTCCACACAGAGACTTTCCTCCCACAGCTGCAGCTCCCACAGCAGCCCAGCCCTCCATGCCAGGAGGTTTCCAGCCCTTGCCTCAAAGGAAAAATGCTGCCAGTGGTAGCTCTGTACTTTCTCTGAGCAAAACCACGCACTGTTTACAGCCCCGGGCTGACATCTCACACAAAGCACTGTAAACACAGTCCCTTGCCTCCAAATTCCTCCCTGGGAGAAGCACTGCCCGAAGCAGGGAGACAGAGGGACAGGAGGAGGGCAGGGGCCAGGAGCAGGACACATCCAGCAGTGTCCCTGGCACTGCCTTGCCAAGAAAGCCAATACAGGGATCTTTGTTTGAACTCCAAGGCAAATGTCAGCGCCTGCGGCTCCAGCTGCGCCCCAGCAGAATGAGCTTCACTGCAGGTCACCCAGCCAGACAAAAACCCTCCATCCTCCCCAAATCCCCGGGCTGGGAGCCCCTCAGCTGACCCATGGCATCAGGCTGGGTAAGGGCAGGTCTTCCCCTCCCACAGCCCCTCATCATCCTTTTATTCCCCCACTGTGATCACCCTGAACCTCACTGCCCACAGCACAGCAATTATTTACACAAGGCAAGGGAACGTGCTTCCTCCTCCTAATCCATATTTAATGCCCTGGCTGTGTCAGGGCAGGGAGCAGGCTGGCATGGGGCAGCTCAGCTCCTGAGGGGTAACCAAGGGCTGCAGGGACAGCCACCAGCCCCATCCAGCACACCCTAGGGAAGAGCAATTCAGCTCTCCAGAGGCGGCTCTGCTCAGATGAAAACCCCAGTGCTAAATGAGGATTCTCACCAGACACAGCTGGGTGCCCACATGGGAGAGGGGAGCAAATTCCCTAGCTGACAGCAGACACAAAGGTGGGGTTTTTCCTATTTCACATGGTGTCCTGTCCTCACCAGAGACCCCAGTGCTACAACTCAAGCCTGGTGATGGTAGTTTGTACAAAACCAGTCAGTTCAAGTACAAAACCAGTCAGGTTGATCTAAGGGCCTGGTGCTGCCCACCCTGCTGCTTCCACAAGCACTGGGTGACTCAGCTCCACGCCCCATCCCAGATTATGCCCCCCACTCATTCCCACCTCAAAGACCTCAAAGCCAGTTATTGGGCTGTAGGCTGGCAACAAGAATCAAGAGTTTTGCATGCTCAGGCACTTTCTGTGCTCTAACTCATAATGCCATCCTCTCTCATCCCAAAACATGTTTGTAACCAAAGCCTGGAACCCTCCAAACTTCCTGCCAGAAAAACATCCACAGGTTCAGCACTGCTGAGGGGTCCCAAAGGGTGCAGGTCAGGCAAGGTGACAGCAGCAGGTCTCATGTTCACGGAGCCATCACTGCCCTTAATGCAGAGGATCAGACACATGGTCAGAGGGTCCAGAGGACAGAGCTGTGGCAGTGTGAGGAAGCTGTGGCAGTGTGAGGAAGCTGAGGCAGCAAAGCTTGGAGCTGGGTCCCTGGGCTCAGCACAGCCACTCCAGGATAACTGAGCTTCAATCCTTCCCAGAGCAATGAGATCTGATCAAAGCACTGCCCAACCCAGGGAAACAGGTCTCAAAGTATGCACTGGCCAATAAAACATGATTTATTGGGAGTCCCAATGCCTCTTTAATGTTACCAGATTTATCTCGGGCATGCAGGTGGATTTCTTCATGCTGTCTGCAGTTTTGTGGAGTCAGGCTTCCAAAGTCCTGCCCAGGAGGTAACCCCTCCCCTGCCTGCAGTGCTGAGTGTGACAGGACCAGAAGACTGCACACCTTCCCCAGCCTGGGAGGGGGACACAATCTGCTGGAGAAACATCCTGCAAGAAGATCCTGGAGGAGACTCCAGCTGCAGTGGCCACCAAGTCAGCTCATATCCAAGCTGTCTCTCCTTGGCATGTGCAAACAGCACCTCAAGCAACAGGTTTCAGTCACACCTGGGCTTTAGAGCATCCTCCCCACACCAACAGGCTCTTCTGCAGACCAGACTCTTAAACATGCTTCCCCCTGCTCCACACCTTGGCAAGCCTTGTCTAAATAAGCAAACAAGAGCTGGATTACATCCCAGGGTACATACACACACCTGCATCCCATCGTGCACACAGGGTCACCCACGTGTGGCTGCCAGAGGGTGACAGTCCTTCAGAGGAGCAGAGACAACGGGGTCAGTGGTGACCCAGCCCTGAAGGGATGCTCTCAGCTTGTTCTTATAACCCACAGCCAGTGGCCATCTCCTCCTGCTCACCTTCCCTTCAGCATTTCCCCTCCTGCCTAGACCCAAATCCGTGCCCACCCAACACCACCAGTGCCCCACACAGATTTCAAGGAGCACCACGACAGAGATGCACATTTCACCTGCCCCACCAGACCTGCCCCCAGCCACTCACAGCTCAGCCAGGTATTAATAATTAATAATATCCTCCTCACTGCTCTTCTGGTGTCAGAAAGATGTCTTTTGTGGCAAGGGTGGGTGGAGGAACTGTGGATGCTCAGCTGGTTGTGTGATGATCTCCAGTCACAGCCCAAAACCACCCACATGTGGCAGCTGGGTTTAGTCCCAAAGGAAACACCAGGCAGGAGGAGAGCTCAAAGACCTCAGGTACTGACTTAGCCCCATCCAAAAAATTGCTGGGTAGTGAGAACCCCCAGAACAAACTGATCTGCCAGGGCGAGTCTCTCTGAAATGCCACTGTCACCATAATTTGAGATTTCTCACGGCTCTTGCTCTCCTGGCTGAGGACATCTAACAGAAAGCAAGGCAGCCCAAACCTTTGCAGGCTTCAGCTGAAAGCCAAAAGGAATTTCTCAGCATCATCTGCACAAACCAAAGGATTACAGAGCCATGCAGGCCCTCGGGCTCGTGCTGCCCTGTGACCTCCCCGTGGCCAGGAAGCAGGGGGTGGAGGACTCCCCAACTCCAGCTGCTGGGGACTGCCAACGCTGCTTCCCCTTGTCCCCACTCCCTGCACTCGTGACCCCGTTTTCAAAGAAGCCCAGGGAGGAGACAGCCACACCCCATGTCTGCAGGGACTGGTGACACAGCAGCCAGGGCTGCAGGGATGCTTCTCCAGAGCCTTTTAAGGCCTTTGGGGCTCTCAGAGGCTGTGCTGCTCCCCAAACAGATCATGGTCCCTCTCTCTGCTCTCCAGAACAAATTCTCAGCTCAGGGACATGGTGGATAACGCCAGTGATCCCCAGCCTTGGCTTATCATGTCGCTCTGATTTTTTAAGATTCTCTAAACCTTCTGACGTTTACATCCTTGTAGCAAACTTTCTCACACACTTTCTGTAAATAACTTACTGTTTTGCATTCTTTTATAGAGGAGAAATTCAATGGACTGTTGGTTTGTCCAGTGTCATTGGAGAGGTGGCACTTTCACCCCCCAAGCCACTGTCACTTTTGGAAATCTGTAAGTGTTGGAGTCACAAAATAAACTTCCCCTTTTACCTTGAGAACAGCAGCGTGATTCGCATCGTGTCCTACAGTGACATCATCACAGACCCCAGTCTCTCAAACAACTGCACCAAAGATTAGACAACATCTTATCAAACATGAAAATAAATTTTCATAAGTGTCTTCACACAAAACAGTGAATTTTGGGGCAGCACCATTAGTTTAGTGAGCCAGTGACCCCGGGGTGCACGGCTGGCAAGTGGAGGCCTCCACAGAGAGGTGAAGTCCACCTTGCTGCTGGACACTTCAACAGCTGCAACACCTTCTCCATGCTGGGCATTACTGAGAGCTCAGTAATTTTATTATTCTGTCTGGGCACCTGCCAAAAAAGTGCAATGAAATGGCAATATGTCATGACCTGGGCTTTTTGGGCATTGCTCGAAAAAGATGATTTTTTTCCTAAGCCTCCCGAATTTTGAGCAAACAGCAGTGAAGCCTAATGAAAACTCTCCAGCATGCCTAAGTTCCACACAAATTACTTTATTCCATTATTTCAAGCCAAAAGGAATAAAAATGAACGAGGAACAACGGGAACATTAAACCAAATACACTGCTGTAAGTGCAGAAAGACTCTTATCCTGAATGACCAATTCCAGCCCTAAAAGGCTTTCACTGCCCAGTGTGGTAGAGATTCCTGGTAACTTATAAACAGATCATAATGCCTTTCAAAATAAAGACGTGAGTCAGCTTCATTTTAAAAATTAAAGAAACAAACAAAGCTAAACTAAGCTCAGGAGAAGGGCACTGGGCTGGTATTTTCCCATCTTATTCATCTGAAAGCAAAGGCAAAGCCAGAGATTAGAGAAGCACCCAAAACAAAACTAAACCACTTGGGCAACACAGCTAAATTCAGAAATTAACTTGTCCCCCCTGCCCTTTTTACCACCACAAGCCTCAGGAAAAGCCAGCACAGTGAACCATGAACACCACAGCTTGAACCCAGCATTCCTGAACTTGGGGAAAAAGAAAAAAATGAAGTCTAGACACAGAAAATATTATGGAAGAAAAAACAACATAAGACACAGGACAACTTATAGAAACCAGAGATGAGAAGCTGGATGGTAATGGAATTTTTAAAAAAATAAATAATCAGTATTTCCTGTATCCAGAATATAAACATGGGGTTCCAGTTTGAAAATCCCTAAATGCCATCAGTCCAAAATCCCATGAAGCAGAGCAGCAAGAGGCTCAAACCAGACAAGAGCAAGAACTCAGAGTCCCAAAATTTGGATGCTCATGCTCCACCTTTTGCCTTAAACTACACTTATCACTACCTATAGCACAATATGATTACCAAGGCAAACATCTGAGGCCAATGCACAGCAACACATCCCCAAGCCATCCTTCAGCACACCAATGATGGCCTGACCCTGCTGCACCCCTGCCACCCCAGCTGGGTGGGATGCAGATTCACTGGATTTTCCTGAACCCACTCCTGGGGTGATAAAGAGGTCTGCAGGCAGACAAAGCCTCTTTTACCCTGCACTAGAAATGTGACTCGTTGATACAGGGTAGAACCGCAGGGATTTCAGTGCAATCCACACAAGCACAAAGGCTTTCCTGCTTGCTGCTCATTTCCTCCATGCCCCAGACAGAGAACCTCGTGTTCAGCACCGAAGTTCTGCAGCTATTTACTCTGGGGAAGGATCAGGAGGCTGATAAACAGACCCCGGTCATGCATGTTGAAAAACAACAATAAAAGAGTTAACACTGAAGTCAAACCACCTCCCACCAACTCTCCTCTCTAAGTAGGAAAATTTTTCAGTGAAGGCACTAAACTTGCCAAGGTCCTTTAATTCAGCTGGCAGGTCCCACAGCCCCCTCTCGCTGTCTGCAGCCCACGACTGTGCTGCAGCCCAGGCACCAGGGCCGGACAAAAACCACCATCACATTAAACCTCCTTTGTTCCAAAAAGCCCTTTTTCCCCTGCAGAAAGTGGCATTGAGCTAAACACAACTGCTGTGGGACTTTCTAATTTATTTTTTTTTCCTTCTTACCCATCTGCTTACAGCTGGAGAGAAGGGACAAAAAAAAAAAAAAAAAAAAAAAAAAAATTCAGTATTTAAAAGAGGACAATGGAGGTGCAGGAACAAGTTTCCACTTTGAGCTGGATGATGAAAATCCCGTTTCACGCCATTAGAGCAGCAGAGCTCTGGAGCCATTTTCCAGTGGGAGGCAGAGGGGCAGGAGAGGGAAGAGCGGCGAGGCAGAGCCCCATCACTCCCCGAGGGCAGGGGCAGCCCTTGGCAGGACCCAAAACTCAGTCGCCTTCCCCATCTGGGATTTCAGGAGCAGAGGTTGCAAGGAGGAAGGAGAGGGCTGAGATCAAAGCAGTGCCCTCCTCAATCCCGAGAAAATCAAGGGACCCCCAGCGCTCAGGGCTTCCCTCTAATCACCGCCCTCACTCGCTGACATCCAGGGAGTGGAAAAGCTTCACCTGCTGTAGAACTGAGAAGGAAAAGGTGTTTACAAGCACCTCGGCCACCCTCAGGCTTCCAGAGGGTTCTGTCACACCAGAACAGCAGATCTGCTCGGCTCTGCAGCACAAAGCTCCAATTCCAGACTCCCCTCCAGCATGAGCCTTCTGCTCTTCCTCCATCCTTCACCCCCTCGGGGCCTCAGGCACAGAGGCCAGTGTTAGCCAGGATCCATGTCCCAGTAATCCATCCCAAATAAGAAAGATAAAATGATAACAAGCCATGTAAACTGCTGCTGGAGGGTTTAAACTGCAGGATTGCTTTGATGGGATTTCCATTTCTGTCTTCAGAGCCTCTCTGTCCTCCTACAATGTAAAATAATTCTCACTCCATGGAAACACGAGCCTAAGTCATAGAAAAATAAAGAGAGAAATACTCAAGGTCTTGTTATGTCCTGAGATAACCATCCGTCTTATGATGTGAGGAAAGATTGCCTGAGACAAAGAATCATTTAGAAAAAGAAAAGGCTGAACTGCCACATTAGTCTTGACGAAAAAAAGATTATTCTAATGCACAGAGAGCCATTACACACCAGCAATTCAGCAACATTGCTCAGTTTGCACTCAAGACTGCATTTACCATGCTGTCTTCACTGAGAAAGCACAGCTTTAAACCCACAAAAAACACCACACCGAGGACACAGAAGTGTGTAATGACAGGACCCAAAGCCCCATCTAATGATTTTATTAGTGGCTCCTACCCCAGAATTCAGTCCCAAAGATGTAACCAAGGCAGTCTCATTATGCATTACAGATCGATGACACTTTTTGCAACTGAATGCCTTTTATTCAAAACAACATTTCTTTGCAATTTAAGGTTTTATAAAAATGCAATTAACAAAAACCTAAAAAAAAAAATTCCAAACACAAAAAACCAGCAAGTGAAAAATGTAATCTCTCAGTTATTTTACACTCTGATTTTCACTTTCTACTTTAGCATCCTTCCTGCATTCCCAGCTGCCATGGCCAGACTGTTCTGTCCACCTCAGACATCCCTCAAAATCTGTTTGAAACCCCTGGTTTCGCACAAGAGATTTTTTTTTTTTTTTTTTTGCCAGACATACACACAGGTCCTGGGGAAGACCCAGATCTGACTTTCCTGAGCACCACACTCAACAGCCCATTCCCACCCAGGTGCAAGTGCCCATCCTGTGCAGTCACCAGGGGAACACACCTTGGGCAGCACAGCCTTACAGGGCTGGGCCACTTCAATAATCCTCTGTCATGATAAAGTGGCAAATTCTGGCAAAGCAGCAGGTTGTGCCCAGATGTCCCCAAGGACATGGGGTGATCCTGCAGGGGATGAAGTTATTTACCCAGCCCAGGAGGAGAAGCCTCCCTTGATGCCCCATGTCTGTCCCTGGCTTTGACTTTTGTATGGTCACAGCTCAGCCCAGCGATGCCATGCTGAGAGCTCCACTGCACCAGGGGTTTGTGACAGGACACAGAATACCTGGGACAAGCTGTGGCTTCAGGGCTCTGGCTACTGAGCCTCTCCCAAATGCCAAAGCAGTAACAAAAGAAAATAACCCTTTTTGACAGCAGGGAAGGAAAAAAAAACAAACAAACTTTCACTGGCTGGCTGATTTCTCGAACAAATATTTTCAAAAGAAAAAGAAAACCCAGCTGGCTTCCAAATACACAAATTAAAGCAACTAACAGAATTTTCCACTGTTACATTTCCAACCCATCCTATTCTTTGTTAGGAGCATCCCTGAGCTAAATGGCTCCCTCTTATCATGGATCTCATGGATCCTGTACTAACAGAGTATTTCAGGGAAAGGCACTCACCCACTCAAGAAACAGCAATAGCAAACCCTGATCTTTAGCTTCCTCCCAGCTGTACCAGATCAGCCCTATGGTGATACTCACATGTGGGCAAGCACAACTCTGCCCTGCTTCCCTCATCTTCTGTTCATTCCACACCCTCCCTCTTCCTTCCTGCTCACTTCATTTTTCCTGCTTTGGTACTTTTCCAGTGTCAGCTGCCACCTTTATCTTTTTGTGCATCCCACTTCTCAGCAAAGAACATTTTTGCACCCCTTTCTGGAGGCTCTCTGGATACTTATCCTGCCTCTGCTGCATTACCTCATCCCCAGAAAGAGCTGGCCTGCCACACCTGCCCAGCCTGAATAACTGAATTCAGGCTGAATATTTTCTATCCTACCTACGGACACAAGTTATTATCTTGTGTTAAGTAACCCAGGGCATCTCAAGTTTATTGTCACTCCCAGGCAGACGAGCACATTACAGCACCATGAATAGCTCTCGTTTGCCAAAGAACCTGAAGCAAAGTAAAGAAATTGGGTTGATGAACAGGGAGGTGGTCCTAAGGAATAATGCCATGAGGGTTCAGAAGAGGCTGAATGATGTTATATAGCACACCCTGACTTACAAAAGACACTGGCCCAAATTCTCCTCTCTGACTTTCAGATTCACTGAGACATCTCTGTATGCAAATGTCACCAAAACCGAAGTATGGTTTTGTTGTTCTACAAGCCCTTTAACAACAACCTCCTTATCCTGATATGAGCTATTTTATTGACCTACAGCTCCATCTCCACCCTGGTGATGCTGAGAAACTTCCCATTTTTCCTGGGGGCTTTACGTTCTACACCCACAGGGTGAAGGAGAACCACCCTGCTGATCTGAACGGCCCAGGTTTGTAAAGTTTTCTCCAGGAAGGAACAATTTAGGCAGACACCTACACGGGGAGCCCAAGCTGTGCTCTGCAAGACACCTCCGAGGTGGGCTGGTACAGGCAGACAGCAGCAGCCGGCAGCAGATGGGTGGGAGCAGGCAGAGCAGCGCGGCGCTGCAAAGCCGTTCACGCTGTGCCCAAAGTTCTTTGTCCTTTCCAGCTGGGTACCTGAGGACACAGCGCATCTGAAAGTGAGCTGCAGTGTCCTGGGATGCAGATTAGGGATGTAAAACCACTGGGAATGGCATGAGCGGGATAGCGGTATCCAGTAGATCTTGGCATCCTAAACAAATCAATAGCTGGGAAAATAGGGCTCAGCTGGATAGAGGCTGAGAAGGACATCCTTTCTACACCCCTCCTCAGAGCCCTCTGGCTCAAGATAATACAAATTGAGGTTTTTCTGTAGGGTGATTTCTTTTTCGTTTTAAAAACAGGAAAGTTACTTGCTCTGCAATTTTTCTAAGGTTGTTCTCTCAAAGACAGATTCCACCACCCCACGCAGACTCTGCTCAGCAACAGCATCACGGCCCGACCCCAAAAATTCACCACCTAAAAGGCGAAGAAGACATTCCCAGCCCAGATTTTCTCCCCTCCGAGCACGAAGACGTCTACAGGCATTCCAGCCCCGCTCCCTGCGCAGCTCAGGCACCCATCGATGGCAGCCGGGCAAAGGTTGTTGGGCAGGATGTCCGCAGCGCTGCCTCCGGTTGTCCCCATGTGTTTGCTCACTGACAGGGCAGGAGCAGCCGAGGGGACACGGAGGACACGCCGCCCCCGCAGGCAGAGCCCCCTCCGCGCGGTTACCGGCCCCGGCAGCGCTGCAGCCCGCGGGGACCCGCCGGGATGACATCAGCGCTCACGGCCGGGAGAGGAGCCGGCCCGGCCCGGGGGAAATTGGGGAAACCTCGGCCGGGGCCGCTCCGCGGGGACCGCGGCAGCGCAGCGCATCCCTCCAGCAGCCCCGGAGCATCCCCGCTGCATCCCCCGCGGTGCGGAGGGGGGTCGGGCACACCCTCGGCGGGGCGCAACCCCCGCGGCTCCCGGAGAGGGCAGAGCCCCGCGTCCCGACACTACCGTGCCGAGCCGTGCCGAGCCGTGCGGTGCGGTACCGAGCCGTGCGGTGCGGTGCGGACAGGTGCAGCTGCAGCCGCCGCCCGCGCCCCCCGCCTCCCCTGCCCTTACCCGGGGCGGCGCAGTCGGCGCACGCCGCGTTCCCCGGCCGCTGGAGCAGCTCCAGCAGCGCCTTCCTGCTCCTCTCCTTCGCCATGGGGGCGGCGGGCGGCTCGGCGGGGCTGCGCTCGCTCCGCCGCGCTACGGCAGCCTCATGGCGCGGGCGGGGGGCGCTGGCGAGGCGGGCGGCGCCCGGGCGGCTCCATCNTGCCCCCGGTGCCTCCCGCCCGCCGCTGCCGGAGCCGCCCGGTGCCGCCGGTTCCGCTTCCAGCGGGCGCTGCCGGCTCCCCGCGCCGCTCGCCCGCGACCTCCAGCGGCAGCGCGTCACCGCGGCGGCCCCTACCCCCCGAGGGGGTCCCCGAGATTCAGGGCATCCCATCCCGCCGGGTGTCCCCGGCACTCAGGGGTGCCTTTCCTGGTTTAATTCCTGCCCGCGGAGGGGATGCTCCGGCGGGCGCTGACTGCGCCGCCCCGGTAAGGGCAGGGGAGGCGGGGGCGCGGGCGGCGGCTGCAGCTGCACCTGTCGCCGGTGGGAGCTGAGGGTCCTCACCTGTGCGAGGTGGCGGCTGGCAGCGACCCCAGCTCTCCCTGGGCAGGGCCTTGCCACTTAAGCACCTGCAGGTTCATGAGCAGCACGTTTGGGATGCCCCTCTGACATCAGCAGCTTTTGGGGGTACTTGTGAAGGTCTCATGAGTAGCGCCATGCACTCCAAAACACTCCTCCTTCACTGCTGTCCTTGCACATCACCACCAGCTTCCACGTCTGTGTCTTGGCAGGACTGTCCTCCAATGTCTTCCCACATTTTTCACACCTCCATGGTGACAGGGGAGTATCAAGGGGAAAACATCCCTGTGCCATCATGGGTGTCCATCTCATGCCATCTATGAAGCAAGACTCCTTGTTTTGCCAGTCAAAAACTAAAGTGTCACTCAGGGGCAGGATGTAAGAAGCTTTTGGCCAAGGAAGGGCTCAGAGCTGTGTCTCCTTAACTAAGCCCTGCTGAAACCTTCTTCTCACGTATGGGTCACCTGTGATGCTGCAATGTCCTGTTTGTGGTTCACAAGTCTCTGCTTACAAAAACAATCTTGGTTTTGCAAAGCAAATCCCCATTTAGTCACCCAACTCTGTTTCCTCCAACAAAGCAGAGCCCTCCTGCAAGCTCAGCTCATGCCATTCATGCTGCCCATGAGACTGAGGCTGTGCACGAGCATCTGCAGGAGGAGGCTGCCAGGAGCTCCTGGAAAACTTCCACAGCCAAACCACCATCTTGATCCTGCAAACATGAGGATGTGAGCAGGTTCCTGAGAACACTTTGTGGGAGAAAATAGCCCCTTAAATACAGGCAGAGTCATGGCCTGGTACATTTACAATGCTCCCTTTGCCTGGAACACGTTTTCCTAAGTGACCTTTGCGTTTGTGCTGCTGGACAGGTGACTGCATCCAGGTTTATTTCTGTTTTAAACTGATTCTGGACTGTTCCTTGCTGACTCAACCCAGTGTCACACATTGTGCTGGGCTCACTAGATCTACACACACAGCTTGATAATATCTGGAAACTCACTCCCATCCTAACCAAAGGCATAATCCTCCTCACAGACCTTTTGTGGGGAAACTGAGCTGCTGCATCCAAACCCTCACCTTCTTCAGCCTCTGAGTCACTATCACTTACCTGGAGCACTGACTTCTGACAGCCCCAGCGTGAAACCAGCTCAGCAGAGCACCTTAACCCTCCACACCTGTGCTGTGTTCAAGCTTGACAATGTAAATGTCAGAGGATCAGAGCTTTACCTAAGCCCAAGTTAGGCGAGGTTTTCCTGTGCACTTTGGCTTTTGCAGAAGAGGCATTTGCTGAATGCTTCATGCAATTGCCAGGATGCTGCACATCGTCATGGACTTACTGTGGGCCAGGGCTGGGAGCAGGGAGGGCGTTTGGTTTGAAAGTCTCTGTTTAGCTTTCCATTAAGACTTATTGATTCTCTTAATTTTTTGTTCCCCTGGTTGCTAGGCAATTCCTGTCTCTCCTCCGTGTGCTGGAAGCCAGGGCTGCAGGCAGAAATTTATATCTTGTAATAAAATCAAATAAAACAGAGCCTGTTGTCAATGATGAAAGGGGAGAGTTTCATAAAGGACAGGCAGAGCAGGGGAGCAGGGCCAGCAAGGGTCGATCAGCAGCATCCTCAGCATTTAAATCTCATCACAATTACTCCAGATTCCACATGGAGAAACAAACAGCCCATGTGGGTGGAGGGAATGTGGAGAGTCAGGGAGAAAAGTTGGAACTAAATGAGCCAGAAATGAAGATAAACTTTTGTTCAATGGAAATCAAAGGCTTGAGCCAACCTCACATGTACAAGGGCATCTCTGAAAATTGACTCCTGGTTTATCCAAGGTTGAGAGGCTGGGTATTGTCCCAGTGTTGGTTGGCACAGTGTTGATCCAGGGCAGGCACTGAGGTTCTCCTGACGGACACTGACTCCTGAGGAGTGTGGTTCCTGGCGTAGAGCAGGGACTGCATCTGAGTTTACATCTCACATGGGTAAAGAGCAAAGGTTGTCCCTGCAAGGCTGGTGGAGGCTGATGGGCATCACTGCTCAGCCTTGTCCATGTCAGACTGTTCCCTCCTCTGAGCTTTGCCCCACGCTTTTCCTGTGGGTAGCACCTTTCAGGGAATGCCTAAATGAATTTGCTCCTTATTGTAAAAGCAGGGTAACTTCAAGGATGGGGAGAAATGATGCATTTGACTCTACTGATATTAGAAGGCTAATTAATTACTTTATTATCTATATTATTCCATACTATATTATATTACATTTAAATTGAAATTGTACAAGTACTTGATTTAACCTAACTGTACAGAATTTCGTGACTGTCCACTGACAGTCCCAACATGCACATACAGATTTAATTGGTTAATGAATCAAAACACACTAGAATTTAATTACTAATTTTTTTTTAGGTAAATAATTTTTTTACAATGTATTCTACTTGTTCTAAAACACAGGAGCACTAAATGAGGTAAGAATTGTTTTTTCTTTCTCTGTGGTTCAGAGAATGTGAATCTCAGAAATATTTTTGGGAAGTTGTGCTTTGCTTTTCTCTGTGAAGAGAAAGGTGGCCATAGCTCCTATTTCTTGCAAAGTCTCTGATCAAACTCTCTGGAGATGGGTTGTTGCTGTCAATACATCACCTTCATTCAGATGCTTCCTGTCTCTCCACTGCTAAGTGACTTGGAGGTCTGGCATAAATTCACATCCATATGTATGTAAGTACTTACATATTTATGTGTGAGATGTGTTTGTTTGTAAACACACACACTTTTAACTCAGTCTTTTCTAAGTCACAAGGTTGTTGCCTTAGAAACGGACGTCATTAATGCCATCTCCCGAGGTGCTAAGCACAGTGGCAGCAGGGGCAGCCTCTGGAAATGCCAGATACTGAGGTCAGGCCAAAGAACACCCAGAAATTCCTAGAAACCTTTCCATCATCTTTGCGGTGACGCCTGAAAATGCACAGACATAACTACACCTTCTCCCTGCCCTTCCATATCAGCTCCTTTCACCCCGAGACTGCCTTTTGTTAGGAAAGGGCTGTTTACTCTGAGGTTCAGTTAATTTCCCAGCCCTAGCCCTGAAATGGATAAATCAATGTCACAACCGTGCAAGTAACAGGGTGTTAAACACGAGCCTTGATGTGACCCGGGAGCGCATTCCCAGCACAGGGTGGGGAAGCATTTCAAATTCCTGCGTGAACAGCAAACCTGAACAGAAATATCAATAATTCATGCCACGGCAACTGCATTCAAGCTACTCTGGAGTAGCAGACAGAGCAGGCAGGATTCCATAGGCTTCCTCAGCACCACAGGGGAGGCAGCTCTGGCAGCTGGAGGTTTGTGTGAACAAGCTGCAGCACTGGCACCCGCACCTATGTTAAACAAGCACCAGCTCATTTCCGTTGCAGTATTGGTTTCCTGTTCAAAAGAAAAAAGGAAGAAACCAATCCTAGAGGTTTTGCTTTTAAAAAAGAAAGAGTTTTCTGGGTTATCCAGTTAAATCAAGAGTGGGTATAGCTGGGAGGGAGGAATGTCACAGAGCAGAGAGCTCAGAGCAGGGCAGTTTAAAAATCTTGACCCAAAAATCCAATACTGATGCCAACTTTCTCTTATTTTGGGCAAATTGCTGTATGGTGCCTGTGAGATTTTTTTGTGTGGAACAGGGAAAAGCACACTCATGGCATCTGTGTGGTTAGGATGTGTGGATTGAGTTGAAGAGGATGATGCAGGAGAAAATGATGTGAGGGTGGAAAAAGAACTGTGATGTCCTGTGTCTGCAGAGCTGCTCTGCACCTGCAGCAGCCCTCCAAGAAGACAAAGTGTTGTGCAGCTCTAAAAGTGTCTCACTGCAGAGTGATCTGCAGATCAGGGTTTCCTTCCATTTGCATAGTAGTTAATTCTATTGCAGCCCAGTGTCACCAGTGTGAAAAAAGGGGAATCCTTTGCTCCCATGATTGAACAGTCATGCAGTTACCACCATGCAAACCAGACCACAGAGATCTTTTGTAGGGAAGCAGAACTGGGGAGAATGAGGACAAGGCGGGAGGTTCAGACCAAAATCTCTTTTTAAAGATTTCTGCAACACCCCAGAGCTGATCACTGCTCTCTCACAGCCATGCTGCCACAAAACTTCTCCAACCACCAGCCTGTCATGTGCTCAGGACACACTTTCAGTTTCTTTTCTGCCTGCCTCTGGCCAGCAATGGGCTGGCTGGGGGTCAGTGCACGGGTGCAGAGGCTGTTTAATTACTCAAATAGCGTGGTTGGGAGCCAGAATACATCTGAGAGAGAGAGAGAGAGAGAGAGAGAGAGAGAGGGTAATTGATGGCTTGAAGATGTGGGATATTTGTATGTCTGCTCCACGGCACCTGGGGAAATCTCAGTGTAAGAAAACCAGCTCTTCAACAGTCCTGTTGTTGCACCAAACCCATCTCCTATGATGTAAAATATGACATGGAGGGGCCAGCTGAGGGAATTGGCTCCATGGCAGCTGCAGTGAACCAGCTGGAGATATGCAGATTTCTATTGCCCAATGACAGGCTCTTTTCTGTGCACAGAGGAGATGAAATTAGTCCAAGGAAGTCAACAGTTCACCCACGTCTGTGGCAGGCCACTGCTTTTAGCATTATTCCTGATTTATCCTAATTGAGAGACTGAGGCCTGTGGAATCTCTGTATGGAGAAAGCCAACCTGTGTGTGATGACACTCATACATCAGGGGATTAGCTCCTCCAAAAAAAAGTCAAAGTGATTATTCAGAGCAGGACATCATCAATTCAGTCTGAGTCAGCCACAGCAGGACAGCTTCGGTGTGCAAACAGCAGGGCAGCACTTACTGTGGAGATTGCTTTTGCTTTATTCCAATAATTTCATCTCTTCCTGGCTCAAATGGCTCATCCTTCCAGGAACAGTTTGGAGACATTCAAGCAGGAGGCTGAGCTGTGTGATGTCACCTGCCAGGGTGGAGACTGAAGTCCCCCACCCACCTGCTGCCACTCTGGGCGCTGGGAGCCAGGGGCTGCTCCAGCCAGGGGCACGGAGCAGGGAGGGTGATGGTGCCACAGCAGGACCACGGGACAGGGGGACAAGCCCAGCACTTCACTTCTGGTCTGGAAGTCTCTGCAGCAGAGCCTGAGTTCCTCAGAAGAAAAAAGAAAAGCCATTTTAAAAGGCCATAGAAGAAGAGAGAAAACAGTGCAGTTATTGGCCCCAGTTGTCAGTCTCTGCTGGTCCAGCTCAGGCAGCTGAGAGCACATCCCCTTCTGTAGCACTGCTCAGCTGTGATTTGAGCAAAGCAGTAGATGGAAACAAAACTGTGGTTTTTCTCTAGAAAGAGATTAAAAATGATGGCCTGAAGAGAACTGCCAAACAGCTGGAGATGGTAATTCAGCCTCTCCCCAAATAACTTTGTCCACAGAAAGTTGAGGGCCATGTCTTGCCGTTCCTCTGGCTGCTGATGGGATTGTTTGGATGTCACTGTATGCCTCCAAAAAGCTCCCACAATGTCGAGATACAGAGCATGCTGCTCATTTATCTGTTTATTTCAGTATGCTTTGCCAAAAAAAAATCAGCAAAGAATTAATTAACAGCAATTATTTCTAGCAACAACAGAGCAGCCCTGCTCCAAAAGCCATGAAAACAACATCACGAGACCCCTGTGGCCAAAAAGCCTTTCTAAACAGGTGCAAAAATAAACAGTTTTATAGCAGGGGATAAAAAGAGCCCAAGCCAGGTTGGGGAATGGCAGGAGAGCAGCCATTTCAATGGCTAAGTTGGAGCAGTCACCCAGGTGGCTTTTGTGAAGGAGCTTTAATAAACAAACCAGAGCAGAAGCACCAACCTGAGTGAAAGAACCAGCAGGACCAGGTTATTGCTGCCACAGAGGGTTTACTACACCCATCACCCTGTGTTATTAGTGCTGCTGAAGTGATTTACTGTCCCAGTCAGTGCAGCTGATTAGAGCTGTGATCTAAAGTACAGCCAGCTCCAGTTTCAGTGATAAACATCACCCCCCTGCCTATTACTTGCTAAAATAAGCTGAAATAAAGCCATCAATCCAGACATCTCTGTGCTCAAATGAGTCCTTCTAGCTGGCACCACCACACCTGCAAGTCTCCTGCCATGCCTGCTAAAAGGATGGAGGTGGATGCTCCAGACTTGCTCTCATTTTTCACCTACCTGGTTCTTTTTCAGCAGCCAGTGAACTCAGCATCTCTGTTTGACCAGAACTTGCACCTCCTGCCAGCACAGCCCTGCAGTGACCCAGTTCCTGTAACATCTCTGTGCTGCCCATGCACAGCCTGAGCATCTCCCCTCACACAAGGTCATCTCCTGCCAGGGATGTTCTCCTCCATGCCAAATCCTGGCTGTTGGCAGTGGACAGTGTCTCTTTTCCACCAGACTCTGCAGCACAGTTTTGGGGAAACAAAACTAAACCCCACACCCCACGCACCTGCACCACTCCCAGGGATGTCTGTGCACACAGACTGATCACTCCTGATCCGTGGCACTGCCCCTGCTCTCCACACAGATCCTGCTCTGGGATTAGACATGGACACAGTACACCTACACCTCTGGATCAGACAGAAATTGGAAAGCACTGAGAAGATTTGTGCTGCCTTAGCAACCACTCTGAGCCTGTACATGGACACGGGAGATGTGCCAAACAACAGGCACACCCCAGAGCCTGTGCTCTGTATGGGCTGGGTGAGGACAAGGCTAAAGACAACCTGCTTAATCCAGGGGTTGGAGTCAGCACAACTTAACTCCCACCCCACACTAAAGAGCAAAAGCCAAGGGAGGCAACCTCAGCCCCCAGCAAGGAGCCAGCCTCATTACACCCCTGGGATTTCCCACTTGCTGCTTGCTCATGGGACCATGAAGAGTCATGTATCAGTGGGGGGGTTTGTTCCTGCCTGGTTCAGCATCCTGAGTTACCAGCAATTTTCTCAGCACTGATCTGATCTGCAGCTTCTCTGCAATCCTGAGTGGCAGAGGGAATATTTTTCTCCCATCTGAGTCTGCCTGCCCAAAACCTGACTTCCTTATTGGGGTGAAATGCATTTCCATCACCCAGTCCTGCTACCTGGGGCTGTCAGTGCAACCCAGAGGAGAAGAGCCCTGGCTAGATTGGCAGCAGATGGCTGCAGCACACAGCATCACATCAAACCCTCAGGGCCATCCTGGTGTCCCAGATTCAGTAGTGCCATCACCCTCCTGCCTTGCCTACTAAGGAGAGATGCTTCCAAACCCAGCTGAAAAGCAGAGCATGGTTTAGTAACAGAGAAATGTAAATTGAGAGACACGAGGGGGCCTGATTCCCTCGCAGAGCACCCCCTCCCATGCTGCTGCCTTCCCACGTGCTCCCCTTGCTCAGCAGCTCTGCAAGCAGGATCAGAACTGGGTGTGTGAGCAGGTTCTTGCTGAGCAGGGCTTGCTAGCAGCAACACAATTAGAAATCCTCCAGAAATCAGAGCTGTCATCTCCCCTAAGGTTACTGAAATAGGCAAAGGACTCAGCTGCCCAAAGGGGCTGCAAAAGCACCCCCACCAGCTGCCTTTTAAACCCATCGAGGTGAAGTGAAAAGCCTGGGTCATTCTGTCTCCATGCTTTATTCACCCCCCTGCTCTTTCTTTGCCAGGCTGCTTTCCAGCACTGCTCCTATCCAAGTTTACCATAATTCACAAGGACCCGGACAGAAAAGCATCCACAATACAAGGTGGTTTATGGTGTTGCTCATTTCAGGACAGGTGGCCAGATGGACCCAACATCCCTCCCACAGCAGTGGGAACATCCTCACTCTGTGTGGGAAGGGCTGCTTGTGCAGGCATCCCACTGCAGGTGGGGAAATGTGGGACACCAAGGGCTGGACTGAGCCCACCAGATCTGATCAGCTGAACTGTTTTACCTCCCAGAGAACCATGGCCTTCGCTGGGCTATGTGGTGAGTGCCAGCTTGTCATTCAGCCAAGCCCAGCAGGAGTCAGCAAGCATAATGCACCTGCTAATGCAAATCCCAAAATCTCCTGGATAATGAGAGAGAGCACAAGCATCAGAACATCTAGAGAGAGCCACAAAAACCTGTCCCTGTATCATCATCAGCTCCAGGAAACAAAAAATGGATCAAGGTCTATCAAGTCCCCTGTGCACACTCATTGGACTTCTAGGTGACTTTCTATGAAGCTCCTATTTTGAGCAGTGATCAATTATGCATTTCAAGCCATATGGCACCTTCATTCCAGAAGGAAGGCATTTTGTCTTGAAATCTGTAAGCTAGAAAATCTGCTGCATCCTGACAAAAATGCAACATTGCCAGTTACTCACAGAAGCAGCATCATTAAGAAAAAGAAAATTAAAACAGAGTAAGTTTAATCAGATGTCCAGTTTTGGCTGAAATACCCTTGAAAAGGAAATATACCCTTGTATATGCACTTCCAGTCTTTTTTTAAATTATTCTGAGTCAGAGCTTTGATTTTTGTGGGAAACCTGATATAACATACAACATTCCCAATTTAGCAGAAGGATCTCTTCCAGCATGGATCTCCTCCAGGTACAAAAGCACTGAAGTCCTCTGGATGGATATGCTACCAGACATGACAGCAGTCCTGCACATAGCAGAAGTATCATTCCCATCCCAGGAATTATGGATGAGAAATGTAGAAAAATACTGCTCTCCAGTGGAGCCAGAACATCCAAGGCACTTCTCAGAGCAGCAACAAGTGATGCTCCTGACATTTTTTATATGGCAGCAGGCTGTTCCTTCTCTCACAACCTCCTACAACCCAGGTTTCATTCCAGGGGATCAGTGAAAATGGTGTTGCCTCTCTGTTCTCTGCTTGGAGTGAGACAACAACAAAGTGAAATTTAAGAGGTGCTTTAACTCATTGCCCCTCACCTGATTCAGCCAAAACCAAAGGCAGAAATAAGTAAAAGCTGTTTTGATTGCTGCCCCAAGGGCAAATAATCACCAGCAACATGTTCTCCCAAGGAAACCAAGCTGGTGACCACTGACCATCAGTGTAACACCCAGCCACGAGGAGCTCCTTGGGCGTGAAGCCAGGACAGACTGGGAGAATGCTTTGGGGAAGGACCAAGCGTGAAGGTCAGCAGCCACACCCTCTGCTCTGACTGCTCACAGCCCCAAACATCCACCCCTCAGGTGCTGACAGCTGTGACCCTCCTGCTATGCCAGGTATGTCCTTGCAGGTGGCAGATGCAGCAACAATCCCTCCCCAGCACTGGGGCACAGCCTCATTGTGCTCCTACAAAGGACTTTGGACCATGGCCCATTTCCAGAGCAAGCACAGGAGGCTCTCTTTGTGTAGGCTTTTCTGTGAAAGCACACCCAGAGCTCTGGAAATGTTTATTAAACCCTTTCTTCCTGGTTCTGCAGGTCACAGTAGTTGTTAGGAGATACACCTAGAGCTCAAGGTTTCCCAGGAAGACGTCACGATGGTTAACTTGCAGCAATGTTCTCTCTGCAAATATCTGCTGTGATCAAGGTTAAGCTCTTTGTGCTTGAGTGGATTTTAATCTGAGCAAAGAACGTGTGGGCAAAGCTCTGCTGATCCAGAGCCCTCCAGGGACTCCCTGGGACCGATCCCAAGCAGCTGGGTGCCTCATTAGGGTGTGAATGAGGCTTTGCTGCAGAAAAGCTACAGAAAGGACAATTGCACCTCCCCGGCTTATTGATTTCTGTTGCGATGGTAACAGCTCACACAGATCTTCAACACAGTCACCACTTCCTCCTGCTTCGGGCTATCCCTTCCACACCTGTGCAATTACACCCAGGCTGGCAGGCTGTGCGTCAATCCCAGCTGATTCCCAATGGTTTTCCTGTCTCCGGGTCGCAGGATCTGTCAGCAGGTGGAGCTTCACGGCAGCGCTGGCACGGGCAGCACCTGGCAGGCTCCTCACAGGAAGATTGATGCACTCCCACAGCACAGCAGCTCATCAGCTCCAAACAGCTCCACCTAGAAATCAGTGTCCCTGACAAACTGCCTCCCCTGGAGCACACACACCTCATCCCAGCGTTTCCAGAATACAGATTTTTCCCAGAGTAGTGACAGGCTCCTGGAGAGGTTCCTCCTCAGCCTGGGCACAGAAAGTTGGCTATGAACTTATTGCTTTCCTTTGGCTTACACCCCACCAGCAATACTAAAATAAAGAGGTTTCAAGTGGAAATATTTAATTAATGATTTGTATGTTGGCAAGAATTAACTGAAGAACATTCTGGGAACTCTCCCAGATGACTCCAGTGTTGCAGGGACTTGTCCCCTTCAGCCAAGTTGGGAAAACTGTTTGACCCCAGGTCTGGCACTAATGGACTTTTTTCCCACCACTTCTCAGCTGCATCAGATCTCAATGTCAGATGTTCCTCAGCAGCTCTGAGCTTCCCTTAAAGCTCCACTGAACATATCCTTTTTACAGCCAGGACAGAAATGCCTCTGCCCATTCCCTGAATTTTCAGCTATCCACTCACAGCTCTCCTTGTCCTGGCACGAGGGAACAGCAGCTGTGCTGGGAAGCAGGATGAGACATGCCCATGCATCTGGACAGGATGAGGATGACACCTCAGGGCTGGTGAAAGGGGCAAACCTCTCACCCCTGCACTCTTGTTAGGGTGGAAATCACTCAGCACCTCAAAAACTTTGGAACAACCCAGAGTACAGGGCTGGCATCAATGCCTCAGGGAAACACAGATGGAACTGGTGAAGGAACTGCTTGGCCAAAACAGCAGTGCAGAGTAACAGCCCAAAAATGAGACTACCACTGCTAACAGCCCAGATTACTCCCCCACCACTGGTAGCTACTTTCAGACCAGGAATTCAATTCACCTCATAATATTCAGGGAGCACAGAAGCATGAAATTTGATTTCTTTCTTCTGAAGATGCTGGAGATTATTTTAATTCTAACCTGGTATTGCTAAAAGAAAGTTCTTATTCAGTGGTTTAATATAATGTCTTTTAGTATCTGTTGCAGCAATACAATCTCTGTTTTCTTTCCTATAAATGTACTAATCTCAACAAAAGATATAATTTGAAAAGTAGAATGAAGTGGGATAAAATATGCAGCAGCAGGCTAATGTCCTTTTCAAACAGGAACCTGCTCTGAGCTATGTGCACTCTGTTCCATCAGATTAGACAGAGCAACAATTCAAATCTCAGCCCCAGTGATGAGAATGAAGAGCAGAGAATGTTCTTTCACCCTTCCCTGGAACTCGGTATGAGCAGATGCACAGTGGAGAGAGGCAGCAGCAAAAGCAGCCAGCAGGGGAGGTGAGATCTGTCAGAGAGGGGACACCAGGTAAAGAGGGGAGCCTCAGGGAACTGCCTGGGCAGAGAGGGCCAGAAAGACAGAGGAATGATTCACTGGGTTAAAAACAAAACAAAAGCAGCAGGGATAACAGGGCAGATCATAGACTGGGAAACACATCCAGAAGATTTACACATTTATTGCCTGCTTGAAACACATTTCCAAGGGGCTAACAGGCCAAATTATTTCTGCTTGAACTCAACATTAATCAAGAAAGACTTCAACTGCATGAGAACATGCATAAGAAATACCACTATTCCCAGTTAAATGATGAAAAAATTAGGTGAACACTGCTGGCACTGTAAATAAAAGCACAATCACTCCCTGCCTGGTGTCTGGAACTAGAAACTCTCTCCCAACAATGATGGAAGATGAAATGACTGAAAAAACACTGCCTCAAGTACCCCCACAGGACCCTAGTGTCTTCCACAGCAGGGTGAGACCACCCCAGGGATGGGACTAATGCCAGAATTTAATAACAATCAATTTTAAAGTACAACAGTTTTATTTCCACCTGGCAAGTAACTGCTGTGACCATATCAGTACTGCCCACAGAAGAGTAATCAGTAGTTCAAGACCTACACAATAAAGGATTGTTTGGTTTGGGGTTTTGTCCCCTTAAAATAAAACTTCACTGTTCTTACAGAGACAGGGAGAACACTTTGGCTGTAACTGTTTTGCCTCTGGAGAAATTAAAAGAAAGAAATTAAGAAATAATTTGGCAAAGCAGACAAAGGCAGTGCTTTTGCTCATTTAAAGAAAAATCTTATTTTAGGACAATTAAACTTGGGAAAAAAGGTTCTTTTAGGAAACACTTCCTATTGCAATATGAACAGAATGTACAATATGTACTACATTCAGAGTTATGCTTTCCCTTCATGAGGAGCAAAGTTGTCTGCCTTCATCACGACTTCTCAGGTTTTTCTTCTGATTTCTCATTTATCAGGTCTTTAAATCCCAATTTTTCCAGTGGTTCATTAGCCATAAGTTGCCTAAAGTAAAAAAGAGGAAAACAACAAAAAACATTTTAGAGAACACAGCCTATAACGAAGAGAACAGCAGCATTTTCTATTTCATTACCTATTATTTACCCTAAACAGATCCAAGACATCTATACAGAGTGCCCACTGTTTGACAAGACCTCAGAAAATTCACTTTAAGGAAAGCAACACTCAGCAATTATTTTTTCCCCCTTAACAGTGGTTTTCGAATTAAATGTGTTATTTCCCTATTTTAGATACTGAGTAAGAGTTTCATAAGAAAATGACCTGACTCCTGGTTATTTTTAATTAACACATTGCATAAGAGCTTCCTAAAATTCTACCAATGCCATTTACATTTCCAAGTGAATCTGGTTTAGAACAGCCTTTGTGGTGCCACTACTGTAGTGATTTTCAAACTAATTTTTGATTTGCAGTGTACTTTCCCTAGCTACAGGGAAATCTGTGCATTTTTCAAAGTTCCCTGACTCACCCTTGTACAGGGAGCATTGCAAAGCAATGCATGAATGGAAGCATCCCTGGAAAACCAACCACCAACACTTTCTTCACTTTAACTGATGTACAAAAACTTTTAACTTGCCTGCTTGAAACATATTTCTAAGGAGCTAACAGGCCAAATTATTTCCACTTGAACTCAGCATTAAATAAGACTCAATTGCTTTGGTGTATGTAAGAAAAATACCACTGGCTCTGATAATTCATTGTTAAGTCACACACAACACCTGCAGGCGTCTTGAACAGAGTCAGCCCTTACTGAGCAGGCCACGCAGAAGGTGAGCAAAGTATGGGCTACAAGTTAAAAGTTTAATTTGTAACCACAGCTGTAAACAAAAAAAAAAAAAGCTTGACACTGGCTGCTTGCAGGGTGGAAGCTCCCTGGTCTCGAGTTGTGCTGTTGGCTCAGCAAGGAAGCCAATGCCACCTCTGCTGTGGTCAGTGATTGCTGACAGATGAAGGGGCAGTCAGACATGCCACTTTACAAACAGAGCAACACTGACTAACTTGTACAAGCACGTGGGCATGGCTGTGAAGATTTCGAAGGATTATGTTGTGTGAACTTACCTGATCATTCTGTTTCCATTCATAAACAGCCACAAAACCTAAGGGCTTTAGCTAACCAAACTATAACAGATGACCCACTCTGGCTAGACTGTTCGATGGCTGGAGTTGTGCTCCTTGGCTAAAAGAACTCTGTAAAATAGGCTTGAATATTCTAATTGTAACACTGTAGTTTTAGTAGCAGTACCCTGTATACTTCAGTGTGTGCAAAAAATGATGAGTAAGACAGTGTCTAATATTTTAGCTGCTCACTGTTATCCCTCTGCACAGGCTGGACAACATGGAAACCACAAGGCAGGTGTGAAAAGTGCATGTTGTATGGCTCTACACAGATTTTTACTTTATGTACCATGTTGCATTGATTAGTAGTGCTGTATTAACATTTTAACAGTGTGCTAAATGTTGTTTTATAGTTAAAAGGTAACTTTTGTAGTTAAAATAGGTACTGTGTATGTGGGATTTTTTTAAAGAAAGGAATGAGGTACCCACAACAGATAGAGGCCACAGGACACCTCAATCTTTCAGAGAAAAGAACTTCTGAGGAGAAACGAACTTCTTCCTGCCTTGCTCAGCCATGAAGACGTTTAGAATTAAGAGGAATAATGTGACAATGACCAGATAGAATCTTTTGTTTGAATGGAATTTATGCATCATGTATGAGATGTATGAATATGCAACAGGCTACTGTTTTTAAGGGTTAATCCTCTGTTAACGTGGCTCCTTTTTCGGGCTTATTTTGGCCAGAAAAGATACCCGGACTGTCCGTAACTCTTCGTTCTTATTGCCTCGTATTGTCCTAATCCCAACTGTGCAAATTTTTATTACTCCAACTACATTACTCTTTTTATAACCCTTTTACTACTATTAAACTTTTAAAATTCTAAAAACAAGCGACGGGCGTTTTTCACACAGCTAACCTCCAGATACCACACGGAGCACCCGTGTCGTGCACGGACAAACAAAGCCCGGCTGCCTGCGGGCTCGGCTGCCCTCCCGGCCCCGCGGAGCGCTCCCGCTGTCCCCGCTGTCCCCGCTGTCCCCGCGGGGCCACTCGCCTGTCCATGCGGCACTGCAGGTAGGCCATGGCGCTCTGCCGGCAGGCCGCGCTCTCGTAGCCGCTGTGCCGGAGACACTCCATGAAGCGCTCCTTGAAGGCGCTGCACTCCCCTGCAAACACACAGCGAGGGCCGCGCTACCGCCGCGCTCGGGGCCGGCCCCGGGCCCGCGGGCCGCGGGGGGAGCGCGGGGCAGGCCCGGCGCTAGGCCGCGCTACCGCACCCAAGTGATCCAGCGGGAACGCGCCCTTGTCCGGCGGCCGCGGCGTGAAGCTCTTGCTGCTGAAGTTCATGGCGGTGGACATGTCGCTGCCGGGGTGGGGACGCGGCCGGCCCGGTCCCTGAGGTCACTCTCGCTCCCGGTCGCTCCCGCTCCTTCCCGCCGCCGGGGGGAGCCGCACGCCGCGCGCATCGAGCCGGGGTCACGTGACCGCCGCCGCCCGCAGCGGGCGGGGCCGCGCCGCCATGGAGACGGCGTGAGCGTTGCTATAGCAACAGGAGCGCGGTGCGCGTCGCCATGGAGACGGCGCGGCCGCCATGTTGGGCCTGGCCCCGAGAGGGAGGGTCGCTCCCGTCCCTGTGTCCTGAGCTCCGACAGCCCCTGAGGAATTCACTGATTCCTCCTCAGAAAACCTGTGTCACCGTCCTCATCCCCCTCTGAATGCTCCCAGTGTGTTCTGGGCTGTCCTCTGCAGGACTTTGGGGTCCTTGCGGGTCCCTCCCAGCTCAGGATGTTCTGTCATTCGTTCCTGTAATGGGTGGTGTCATGGTCGGGGGCTGCCGGTCTGTGGAGGGGCCCAAAAAACCAGTCTGTCCTTGGCATTTGTGCATCGGGAAATGGAGGAGGAAAGAGCCAAGCTTGGAGCCTGCTGTCCACAATAAAGGATCCAGCCTTGTCCAATCTTTCCCTTTTCTGGCAGGGCTGAGGTCAGGCTTCTTCCCTTCTGCCCCAAGAACAAATTCCTCACCTCTCACTGCTGAGCTCTGGGTCCTGACCTAAAAGCCCATTTTCTGGCCCCTGCTGTGGCTGGCGTGTGATCTCAGAGCCCTGGGGATGGCGCTGGCAGGAAGGCAGGATGAACTTCCTCACAAACCCAGCAGGATTTGGGATGGGCCGTCCCCATTCCGCTCAACCACCAGCCGCCCATGCTGGCCACCGTGCGGTTCCTCATCTCTCACAACCCTCGTGGTTTGAGCTGTGCACAGACCCTAGGGACAGCACTGAGTTATTTTGTGCCTCCTACAAGCACGTGGGGTCCTATCGTGTGGCATAAATGGTGGGGGACACCCGTAAAACCAAGGGCAGAGGCTGGAGAAATGGGGAACTTCCAGATCCTCAAGATGTACGACAAAGAAAAACACCTCTTGTGCAGGTTTACAGCACAAACTCTGCAGATTCACAATCTCCTTTTGAAGGGAGGATGAGAAATAGCTTTAATTTAACTCACCAAGTGTTAACCATGGATTACACTGACGTTTTTTCTTCTTTGCCCATAGCTGCAATTGGTTTAAGACAGTATTTTATCTTTCTTAAGTTGATTTTCTTTTAATTAAATGACTGAGCTAAGCAGAAAGAATTCAAGGCTGGGAGAAAAAGAAATGAAATAGCTTCAAATTTTAAAGACAGCCATTATGGAAATATTAACTGCACCTCCATTTAAAGTGTCTTTTGTTTATGCTTTGATTGCTTTCTTATTACAGTATTGAAATTGTAAATGGAAAATTACACCATGTTCTATTACATAAGCAACTGGTTTGCACAGCTTGAAATATAAGATTTTATTATGAGGTTTTCAGGGCTATGAACAATAGATGGGTTTTATTATACAGTAAATAGCACTTTTCCACTTGACTTCATTATAACACTTAATGGTAAAAGGGAGATACTCCTCTTTCATAAATAAATGCAGCAAACTGTCTCCCAGATTTCAGACAACTGAGCAGCAGGGAAGTAACTTTGGTTTATCTGAACACGTTTAACTGAGATGTCAAGGCACTTGATTTTAGCAAACTGCCCAAATTACATTCCTTCCTTTCTGTCACAGTAGCCAGCTTGCTGATTTCCCTTGTGATGAAGGAAGAAGTCAAAGGAAAACGCTGTGCATAGATCCCACAGTGGAATTATTCCCAGGCAGACAGCACCAACCCTCTCCAGTTCTGTTTAACACCTCTACCAAGGATCTGGTGGTGGGATCGGGGGCACCCTCAGCAAGGTTGTAGATGACACCTAGAAGGGTATCAGTGTGGACATGAGGAAAATGCACTTCCCCAGGCATTGCCACAGGCTGCCCAGGGCAGTGGTGGAGCCCTCACCCCTGGAGGTATTTAAAAGCCATGTAGACATGGCACTTGGGGACATGATTTTAGTGGCAGCACTGGGGGAAAAGTTGGGCTCAATAATCTTAAAAGTCTTTTCCAACCTAAATCAGTCTATGATTCTCTGTAAAGGCTACATCGTTATATCCCTTTTTTTTTTCTTTTTTTTTCTTCTTTTTTTTTTTTACCTATTCGTTAACTCAGGGTTTTTCTCTGGAGTCTTAAATGTTGTAGTTACTCAAATTCAGGTCAGGTATAGTAGCAGGTGTTTGGTTATGATTACTTAATGTTTTTATTGCAAATGCCAGTTGTACCTTCTAGAATTTCCTTTAAAGGTACAGGTTCTCAAATAATCTAATACACATGATTCAGCAACTTAGGATAAATTTTTCCCAAGGAGATCAAATAAAACCCCCATTAGATAATCATTGTGAAAGAAAAAAAACCTCGTTTGTGGATTAAACCAACCAGTTCCAAAAGGACTCAACAAAAACAGAGCCACAAAGAGCACTGCCACAAACGGAGATTTAAATGCTTTTCACATATTTTCTTTCAAAAGAGTGAGAGACTTTGATTGCAGCAGGGAAACCTGAAATAGCTGCTTCAGCAAAAAGGTGCCCATTGTACAAGAGAGATTAGATAATTTGTAGTGTTTCTCTAGTATGGAGTCCTGAGGCCTTGCCAAAAATCAGAATGCTCAAATTAGAAGACTTCCCAATGTAGGGAAAATCTTGGCTCTTCCCCTTTCAAGTTACACAGCTGGATAGACTGAAAAAGAAATAAAAATCCTTTGCTTGAATCAGTCCTTTTCATCATTAATTATGGACTGAAGTTACATTTAAACCTGTTCTCTTCCAGTGTTGTCAGGTAGTGCTGAAAGCTCACTCCAGTACTGGTGTTTATCCACCAGTTGGACAAACATCTCCTCAGAAGGAGTTATTACACACTCACCATTACCTTTTGGAAGCACCAAATTGAGTAACACTCCAGAGAAGAACCTTTATTCATTTTACAGGCAGGGAATCATCCGTGACTTCCATTATTCTCTCTCTCAGCACGCTGCCTCTTCTAAGAGCCTGCAGACTCAAATTATCAGGTAGTTAATTGGAAAATAATTTATTGACAAGCCATGAAAGGCTCGGAGTAAAGCACCAGGGGATTTCGTAGCTTGACTTGGGATAGCTGTAGGAAATTAATGAGCTGAACAAGACCAAGCACATTCAGATGCTGGAATTTGTGCCCTTGAGACTGCTGTTCCCAGCCCAGGCAGGGAACACACCTCAGAGAAACATCCTTCCAGGATCACTCACTGCTACGCCTCCCTGCGTGAGCCGAGCACGCCGCCAGCTCTTACATAAGGCCTCTTGCTCCATCACTGCCACAGGCTGTTGTAAACCATTTTTCTCCCTTTTAATTCAGGTTCCTAGACAAGCAAAAATGCAGAATATTGCCAGAATAGTCTGGGGAATGGGGATTTCTGTTGTGGATGATTAATGAAATATTATTGTTTTGCACTTACAGGGAAATCGTAGTTTCATGCCAATAAGGTCAGGGCCTTAATATGTTATAAAGATGTACAGAGTGATAGCTTATTTTCTGTTATTACTGAGCGAAAGCCTCATCAGTTTAGAGAGGAATGCAGTAGAAATAGCAACGCTGCACTGAGAGGCAAAACAAACCTTCATCTTAAATTGCTCATTGCAGTTCTGGTGCATCTAAATCCACATCTCCACCTGCACCAAGAGAGGGGCCCAAAAGGAAGATGCTGGGACCCTGCTTCTGTAGATACCAGCTAATCACCCTTCATGATATTCCTCAAATTTCTCTTGGATTAATACAATTTCTGCAATATGTTGTTGAGAGAGACAAAAGTCAGAGACCCAGAACAAAAAATCCTTGGAGCTGTGTTGAGGCATTTGATTTATCAGCCATATTTTGAAAATCATCTCTTCATAACCCAACCTACTCAATGATATGCATATTAAAAAGTACATTACCAGCACCAAAGCCAAGGATGTCCCATGTGTTTCCTCACTGGGTGAGACTTATGAAGGGATGGCATCTATTCAGTCCGAGAAGGAGGCTTTTAAAAGGAGCAAAGCTCCCAAGAATGGTAAATGCTTAACACGAGTGGGAAATACTCTCACCTTAGGCTCTGCACAGGGACAATGCACTAATCTCATGCACAGATTTTTTAATTTTCTTCTCCCAGTGACCAGACTCATCACTATAATCTTTCAACTCAGAACATGGGGAAAAAAAAAAAAAACACCAAAACCCAGGAATCTCTCTCTCTCTCTTTTTTTTTTTTTTTAAAGCCACAAAATAAAGATTTTTAAAAATGTTTTTTTCAGGAGTCTTTCTTCCCAGAGTAGATTTGCAACCCACACTGATTTGACAGATGAATGAAAAGAAATTAAGGAATTATTTGTATAAAAATGAGCAAAGTGAACACTTGAGATACTGATCACTACCCTGCAGTGATCCTGTAGAAATACAGATTTGCAGGGTGGGAAGAAATGGGTGTAATCCAATAAAACAATGCAATAATGATGAAAAATTGAAAGAGGTCAGAGTCGGAAAGCTTTTGATTTCTTTTTGCACTGGCATTTGTCAAGGCAAGCAAAATCCATTAGCAAGGAGCAGCCTGAGTTTTAACACATCTGGGTCTTTAAAAATGTTAATGTTTAATAGGGTGTGCTGAGGCTTTATATGTCCCTGATAACAATGCCTGGGCTGATAGGCATCTCCAGGGGCTGTAAAGCAGTGGCAGAGCCCTGCAAGGCTCTCAAGCACTTGGTGCTCACTCTCCTGGTTTATGATGTTATCAGCAGTCATTGACTGAATTATGGCCTTATAACAACCCTTTCCCTGCACTATCCTGCAGTTACTGCAGCACTGTTAACCTGTGTCCCATGAGAAGGTCTGTGACCTTCTCCAGATGAGCACACGGGAGTTGCTGTGGTCTTTAAGTGCTCATTGTCCAGGAGGAACTGAGGAGTCCCCTGAGCTGTGCCCACAAAGTCTGCTCACTTGAAGGTGCTTCTGCCTTGGGCTGGTAGAAAGACAAAGATGTGAGCTGGGAGCAATGTTTTACCCCAGTCCTGAGTGGGACCCTCACCTGCAAGCCTGTGTTCAGGATTGCACCCTGGAAGCTGAGAGATGTGAGGAAGGAGTGGGGGTGAGGGCATCGTGTTGACTCTATTTTAAAACTGCAAAGATTCCCTCGCTCTGGAGAGCTCATCCCTCATTTCTCACAGGGCATCAGCCCAGCAGGCTGCAAGTCCATGGGCTCACTGCTTGAGAAAGGGTCTCACCCTATATTGCCACCACAGATTGAAGTCCTAAAAAAGGGAAGGTGATTTTTCTTGCTCTGGCAGCAGCCAGCTCTACTCCAACAGAGCTCTATGTAAACAGCAACAGATTTCCTCCTTTGGTAGCCAACTGGCCCCGTGCAGGGTTTTTTCCCTCCCTCTTACTGCATATTATAAAGTCTCAGGAGTCCCAGTAGTCACACAATTTGTTCAGAGAAGAATCTGGCAGAACAGGATATTCTTGGAAATGTCTGGGAGAGGAGGGTGCAGGCCAAGGCCTCTCAGCTGTGCAGCAAATTTGAGATGGATGTGACCATCCTTTCTTTGCCCACCCTGCCTGGTTGTCTTCTGCACAGGAAAGTTCCTCCTTGTAAAAAACTCCACTCCTGATAACAAGCCTTGGAGAGCAGGCAGATCTGCAGGCAGCTCTTTCATGTCAATCTAGTTAGAGTTTATTGATTCCCCTTGCCTTTGGCTAATGTACTTTTATTATTATTAATAAATAATCATCATTTTTCCATCAGTGTAGCCTGCACCTGAGAGCCTTGGAGAATTATAGCAAAAGAATTATTAAACGAAAGATTTCTAAAGGGTTGAACAGCAGCAGAGCCCAGTAATCTGCCAGAATCTGCAAATGGGGAGCAAAATATCCCCACTGGAGAATGTGGGATAGAGCATCAAATCAGCTCCTTTCCCCAGAGCCACCATTTCTACAAGTGGCTTCGTGTTCTTGGTCACTTGTGCTTTGTTGTCATCCCCCAAGGATGCAGAAGGTGGGGGTGGCTCTTGGAGCTGTCACCTGGGCACGTGGGCTCTTGCAGGACCCTGCCCTGGCTTGGGACATGACTCAGTACCTGCAGGGCCAGAACTGCTGCCATGTGCTCCTCCTGGCTGCACCTCCTTGGCAGCAGCTGCCCAGGCAGCCTCCCTCCTCCATCCTTGCCTGGCCAGCTGCAGTCTGCTCCTGGCTCCTCCCAGGTTACAAGGATTCAGGATCTCTTTCCCAATCCAGGCAGGATTGCCTGCAGGGGACGGTTTCTCCTAGAGGATGGCATGCAGCTGTTCATAAACAGAGGGAGTCATCACCAATTGCTGAGGCAGGCTTGGCCATCCAGGCACATGGTTCTCTGGGCACTAAACTGCCAAATAGTGACTGACATGGTGTCAGGGGCATTTTGGGATTGCTGGTAGGGGATTTTTGGGACAAAGACAATAACAATGCTTGTAATAAAAAATGCTGCTTTGCTCAAGGAGGTGATTTTACTGGGGTGGCAGGAAAGCAAAAAGAATCAGAGCTGTCACCTGTAAATAGATCTGCTCCTGTCAGCAATCCTGAATCAGCCCACCTTCATGCAACCACCATTCCAGCTCGTCCCTGGTCACTCTTGTCCTCCCTGAGGGCTTTCTTGCCAGGTGCACCCTGGGCCCTGCGCTGTTGTGAGCTTTCCCTCCTGTGTCCTGCTTCCTCCATTGCAGCACCAGTGGTCCAGCTGAGGCCTGTGAGCTGGCACAGTGACAGCAGTCCAGCATGGCTCCTGTCCTTGAGTTCTGACTCTGAAATCACATAGAGAACATGCCCATAACTCAGATATTCACTGGAAAACAAACACCTTGTCCCAGTGTTGTAGATGAAATAAGAGCTCTGGATTACGATAATCCGTGGTTCAGAATAAAGGAGGGTGTTTCATCTGGCAGGAAAATGGAGTACATCTGGTCTGAGTGGACATAAACAAGCTTGCAGAGCCCTTTTCCCTGTGTAAAGCCACTTGCCCAGAAGGTGTGTTCAGGAAATGACAGAAGGGCTATAAAGGGACCCCAAGATGCTCATACCCTCACCTGCCTTTGGACATGGCTGTGCAGAGTCTCCTGCAGTCCCTGGGCTCCAGCTTGCTGCTCTGCTTGGCAGCAGGGCTGTTTGCCCTCCTTTACTTTCTCTCCAGCTCCAAGAAGTCAGTTTGCAATTTGCCCCCTGGGCCACGACCTCTTCCTCTGATCGGGAACCTGAACGTGGTGGACCTGAAAAAGCCGTTCCAGTCACTGACACAGGTAGGGCTGAGCGAGCAGGCAGGGGGCAAATGTGCAATTCCTGCAACGAGAAATGCAGCTGGGGAAATGTGGTGGTGTTTGCTTTGTGTGGAGGGCAGCAATGAGATATGTGGCACACAGGCAGAACAACTTTACCTTCAGAGGTGCACACACACACTCTTATATTTATATAACAATACACACACACACACACACACTTGTATTTATATATATGAATATAATACACACACTCCTTTCTTTATACACACTCAAGTGCAGACCCCCCACCCCTCACAATCTGCTCCAAATTGTTGGTGTTTCAAGCCCTTCAGAGGCTGCAGGTAAAAGACTGGAGTTGGGCCAGGCTGCTGCCATCAAGACATGTCTCACTGCCACCAGCCCTCTAGGAAGGATGGGTGGATGGAAGGGATGAAGCAAGAAAAGGTATCATCCCCACAGCAGAGGGAAAGGGGATGTCCTATGCCAAAACTAATTACATCTCTGCAATGCAAAGCAGAACTCTGCCTCCCCAGCCCTCCCCCTGCACACACTGCCCAGGATGGTTGAGGACTCGATGCATGGATTTTATATCTCTAGCTAAACAAATTGCTTTTTCTTACACAGCTCCATGGATACTTATATATCTAAAAGAGAGAGAGGAAAAAAACCCACTTAAATATTAAAAAGCCAGGGGCAATGTTTGTTTCAGAAAGTGTCTGCTGTGTTCCCCAGGGACCTGGGGACAATTCAGTGGGAATTCAGATTTTATCTGGTTGCTGTAGAGACAGTTGAGGTGCTGTGAGGGACCTGCCACCTGCCCTGTGTGTGTGCTGCTTACTGGACACTATGGTGGGGGAAAGCTGGTCCCCAGAGAACTCCTTCAGCCACTTGAACATCTGCAGTGAGAGGGCAGTGCATACACTGCAATCCTCCTGTGAGCTGTAGAAGGAAGGTCATCCTGTGTTTCCCAAGCACAGAATTCCTACAGCAGGCACCCAGTGCTCATCTGCCCTGATTTATGGGGCAGAGGATTGTGTAGAGATCAGCTCTGATGGGCTTCTGGTCCTGAGCTCCTGGATATGTTTGAGGATGTCAGTATGAAAGTATTTATGAACTATTTTTGGCAGTACTGGGGGATTTTATGATACAAATGTCACGTGACAGCACCAGCCTAATTTCCCAAGAAGCTTTATTTGGGCTTTCAGGCCTGCCACATCCAATACTTGTGCTGCTGAGTAAAACCAGAGAGGCTGCCAAGAAGCACTAATGTAAGGAGATGGCCAAAGGAAGGCCAGAGGCAGCTGTGATTCCCTGCCCCTGGCTCTGCCACACGCTCTGTGAGCTGCCAGGGATGGAAGAACCAGTGCTAATGTTATCTCCCCAGCCGTCAAACCACTGCTTGATGAAAACAAATTCAATTTGTCTGGTGTAATAACAGGAGCTGCTTCTAATCTGAAATTCAATTTGTGGAATCTATCTAATGCATAGAAAATGGTAACCCAGGCACATCAGAAACAAGCAGACATTTGGAGTGGATGGCTTGCAGTGTGTTCAAACGAAGCCTAAAATACCAAGTGAATGATTAGCTTGTCAAAGCCACCTTTCAGGCTAACAGATGATTCATTTTTAATTTGCTATAAAAGCCTAACACTCCTGTGACATTATCTACCAGAATATGCTTCCTAGTCGGATTCAAGCTTCTGGTGGCCAGCAAATAATTCCATAATGACTGCAACACTACCCACCTTGCCATAATTAGAGACAAGTGCTGTCCTGAAAGAGAGAGTTATTGTCTGGCTTTGTTTTTGCAGTGTTTGTGGCTTCAGCCTCAAAGGTGTGTGCATGCCTGCTTGCCTCAGGTCACCAGCACTACAATAAACAGGCCTGCCTGCTACAGCATTCTCTACCCAGCCTCCCGAGGTGGTATTGCTGGCCTGTTACTGCAGAACACCACAGGAATGCAGTGGCACTTTGCTGACTCCCCTGCTAGGAGCAGTGACAGCAGACACCTTGTTGAGCAAACAGGGTGCAAGCAGAGATGCTGGCAATCGATAGCTGCTGCTCACTACTTGAGTTAAAGCAGCACCTGGAGACAGCAGGCAGGGCTGGGAGGCTCCTTTTGGTCTAGAAACCACCTAGAGGGGCCAGTAGTAGTGTTTGAGTGCAGATCTGGCTTTGAATGAGCATATTTATTCACCTTGACAGCTCTCCAAGATATATGGCAACGTCTTCACGGTGCATTTTGGACCCAGGAAGGTCGTGGTACTGGCTGGATATGAAACCATCAAGGATGCCCTTTTAAATCATGCTGAAGAGTTTGGAGAGAGGGCAGAAATACCCATATTTAGAAAAATGACACAAGGAAATGGTAACTGACCTTTTGCTTGGATAAGTTTTGTCTCTGTTCATTACATTCTCACAGCAGAGAGTACTGCCCTCTTAGAGATCGCTTTTTGTGATCTTAGGAGGCACCAGAGTGTAAGAACATTTATGAACCACAGGTGCCATAAGGATGCCTTTATGCCTTTATTTTAGGCATAGCATTCAGCCATGGAGAGCTGTGGAAAACTATGAGAAGATTTACCTTGTCCACGCTGCGAGATTTTGGAATGGGAAAGAGAAGCCTTGAGATCCGAATCCTGGAGGAAGTAAATTCCCTTATCAAATATTTTGAATCCTATCATGGTGAGTGTCAAATCTTTCATCCAGAGACAGAGAACAGGTCTAGCAGAACAATAAAGATTAATGAAAGTTTAACTCTGAGCAAATGGTATCTCGTGGTTAAAGTTCAGCATAAAGTGCAGTAGGTTATTGAACCAAGGCCTTAAAACACTGAAACAAAATTCCCTGCTATGAATTCTGGGTGGGGAATGAATTTTGTTTGGGAGCTCAGGACTACATTTCCATAGGAAACCAGACAAACTAGCATAGTCATTTTGTCATTTGTTTTCATTGCTTGAAATACAGGGAAACCATTTGATACAAAAATGATACTCAACAATGCTGTATCCAATGTCATCTGCTCTATATTGTTTGGAGAGAGGTTTGAATATGATGATCCAGTATTTCTAACTTTGCTGAAGCTGATAAATCAAAATACTAAACTGTTGGGCTCCCCTATGGTGCAGGTAAGAGCTGAGTTTTATGTTTTAGCTCTTAGTTTTTTTGGGAATATCCGGTTTCAGCATTTGTTCTCCTGGCCTCCCACATATTTCTTCTTGAGAACAAGAACATTATCAGCCAGTCAGCCTGTACAGAACACATATGTGGTTCTGTATCTGCGATGCACAGATTCCCAGACTCCTGCACTTACTCTGTGAAGCTTATTAGTAAAAGAAAAAAAAAAAACCAAAAGTCTTCACAAAAGCAACAACTTTACCCTCTTTCAAGAGCAGAAGCAGAATCCCAAACCTGCCTCCATGAATTACAGAAAGAACATCCTATTTCTGCAGGAATCCAGAGCTCCTTGGACTGTAGAAGGGGGGAATTGCAGCCTCCAATGTCAGGGCATAGGACAAGGGACCAGCAGTGTGATTTGAGATACCAGTATGAGTTCAAAAATACCAATTAACAGTAAAACTTCTCTTGCTCCACAGTTATATAACTTCTACCCATCCCTTGGATTTCTGTCTGGAGCCTCCAAGACTGTACTACAAAATATCCTTGAACTGAATGCTTTTCTCCAGAAGCTCTTCCAGGAACACAAAGAGGAGCTTAATGAGAATGACTTAACAGGCTTTGTCGATGCCTTTCTGGTGAAGCAAAACCAGGTACTTTAAAGCTGAGTCCCAGTGTCTTTCTGTTCCCTTCCCTTAGCTCACCCTTAGGACTGGCCATCTGTCAGGGACTGGCAGTGAGTGGAAACAGAAGATCTGCAGTGAGCAGAACATATCAAAGCTCACACACTGAGCTGTGCTGGATTCGCTCATGGCCCCACTGGAGCTGCTGGTTAAAGGGATTTCCTTGTCAAGACATCCCACAGGGGGGAAATAAGTTCCCACTCAGCACCCATAAGGAGGAGATCACCCCAAATCTTCCTGCAAAAATGGTACAGTGGTAAAATGTGTTGCAGTAAATAAATTCCAATTCACTGGAATTTTTTCTAATATCTAGACTTGGGGATTACACATATGCTTAGGACCAGACAAATTCCACAGAGCATAGGCCCTAATGCTAAAACACTAAATGTTTAGTTTTCCAGCACATATAAAGTCACAGAAGGCTAAAATGCAGATAAAAATGGTGACATATGTCACATATGGGTATCACTTGCTGTATTACTCCCATGTTTTGAAGGAGTCAAAGAAACCACACACTGCATTCAGCAATGGAAACCTGATGTTTTCAACCCTGGACCTCTTTGCTGCTGGGACTGAGACTACATCCACAACTGTGCGCTGGGGGCTGCTGCTGATGATGAAATACCCAGAAATTCAGAGTAAGGAGGACACATCTCTTGTACAATTTATTGTTGCAAGTTTAAGGCTTTGGTTGTGGAAGGGAGTGGAACTCATTCAGTGCTGCCTAGAGTAATTATTCTGAGTGCTCTGAGATAACAAGCGTTGACTTTACAAAGGAATTTTATTCAGCTGGATTGCAATAAACCAGCCCAGCCAAGTGGGAGAGGCTAAGGGGCAGCCTACAGACACAGCAAAGCTCCCTCCTTGTAATGTAATTCACCTGCAGGCCATGGGCTTACGTCACTGAAGGTCTCCTCAGGAGCTGATTCTGATCTGGTTTCTGTTGAGGCTTATGGGGTAACAAAGGTGTGTGATGAGAGCCAGGCATGAGATGGACTGTAGAGACTCCATTCAAGCTGCCTTAGCCCAACAACAAACCTGAAAGAACTCCACCATGTCCCGACTTACCCACTTCTGCCCTTCCCAGATATTTACCGTTTTCCCTTTTCCTCACCTCTGCCAAACTGGTAGCCATTTCAGCTGCAAGATGTGATTGTTATCAGCTTCTTAATCCTTTCCTCCCTCCAAGGAAAGATTCAGGAAGAAATGAACCATGTCATTGAACCAGGAGAGCTGCCTAAGTTGGAGGACAGGAAAAAAATGCCATACACAGAAGCAGTAATACATGAAATACAAAGGTTTGCCAATATTGTCCCCATGGGCGTATCCCGATCGACTCCCAGCGATGTGAATTTCCGAGGCTACGTGATTCCTAAGGTGAGCCCTGGGGCTGGCAGCTTGTGCTGCACAGATTCCTCACAGCTTTCTTAAAAGCAGATGAAGAAACACATAAATAACTAAAGACACAGTGATGCATGGTTTAATCTGTGCTGTGACCCTTTGTCTTAGATCCAGGATAATTACTATAAACATAGAATGGATTGTGGTCTGGTACAATTGTTTGAATCATGATTAACCAGAGATTTAATTAAATCACACTCGTTTGAATCTTTTATGTCAAATGTGGGACCTCTACCCCAGCACCTTTGTTGAAAGATCTGACTCTGTAAGAAAGAAATGTTTTGTGGTCCAAAAAAATAAAACAGCAGGTACTGAAAACAGACAGAGCCACGATGGGGCACAGAAACATTCCCAAGTTCTATTTGTCATGTTTTATTTGCCTCTTCACATAAGGAAAAAATAACAGTCTGTCTCATGTAAGGGAGTGATCTCCTCTTCCATTAGTTTCTTTGATCCCCAGTTCTATTTGTCATGTTTTATTTGTCTCTTCACATAAGGAAAAATAACACAGTCTGTCTCATGTAAGGGAGTGATCTCCTCTTCCAGTAGTTTCTTTGATCCCTTTCAGGGTACTGAGATTATTCCACTGCTGACCTCTGCACTGAATGATGAGTTACACTGGAAAACCCCAGATCAGTTCAACCCTTCCCATTTCCTTGATGCCAATGGGAACTTCATTAGGAGAGAAGCATTTATTCCATTCTCCATAGGTAAGAGGAGTGTGGGTGCAAGGCTAATGCAGTTCCCCCTGATGTCAGGAAAGTATGAAAGCCAGGAACACAGGGTAAAGGATTTCTGGTCATTTCTCCTATCCACCATTGCTGTAGGTAACCACCTTTTCTTTGGGAGAGATGGGAGACAAGGATTTACTCACAGTCACTGAACAATTTCATATATCTACAGACTTCTGTGTAGTTTGAGACCAAATCAGTAGCACCTCTAATGTACAGAGAGAAGGAAGGGAAAATTTCCTACCTCAGCAGCCTGCTCTTCCAGACTGTACCTCCTGTTTAGAAGGTCTCAGACATCAACACTAACAGTTACAGTGCTGATCATTGACTTCTCCCCTGGTTGTTTTCAGGACGAAGGGCTTGCCTTGGTGAAGGACTGGCCAGAATGGAGCTGTTCCTCTTCTTTTCGGGCTTGCTCCGCAAATTTGTTTTCCAGCCTCCTCCAGGAGTGGAGAAGTCAGACCTGGATCTCACTGCTGATGTCGGCTTTACCTTGACCCCCATGCCTCACCTGGTTTGTGCCGTGCCTTGTGAATGATCAAACAACACAGCATTAGAGTAGAGAACACTTCAAGCTTTAAAGCAAATCTAGCTACAGTGGGGGAAAGCTGTCCCTGAGCTTTAGGGGAAGGAAGACACCAGGCACTGTTATTTTATTTTCTCTCATTCGTGACATCCTCTCCAACAGCTCTTGCAATGTCTGTATAATGCAAACCCTTCAGACGGCTCTGAGTTCTGCTCTCAGAAAGTGTGATTCATTCCTGGAACAGCACATCAGAGATGCTGTTTTCAGGCCAGTTGGAAAGAGTGAAATGTCTTCAGACCTCCTCTGTAGATGTGACCCATCAGAGCTCTACCCTGGCAGGCTCTATGGGGAATTTCTCAGCCCAAAGTCCAAGCCCTATAGCAGAGCTGATTATAAATGGCCCAGCTGGAGACAAGAGACACGCAAAGGATCTGGAAATCTCCTCAGGATGATTGTTCAGCTGAGCCTCAGACTGAGCTTCCATTGTGTGATACAACCTGCCTTATCTTTATTACAGAGTCCCAGACACAAGGGTGTAACACGGGCTGATGCCAAGACCCAGGCACGGGACAGTTATCAGAAAACATCTAAGTGGTTTGGGAAATGGGTTCTTTCCACCTCACACCAGGCACTTCATGCTGAACAGCCCATTTATGATGGGGCTAATTGAGCAGCTTTCTGCTTCTGCTAAGAAAGGTATTTCTACCACTCCCTCACCTCTCCTGGCTTCATGCTGGCTCTGGCACTCATCCAATCCCTTACTGGGCCATCTTAGATCCCTAACCTGGCAGAAAATGAGCAGCCATGGGAAGGGAAGAGTTTCAGAATCAGCGTGGCTGAAGCGATAGCAGCCTGCGGCAGTGTGAGAGCAGTGGAGCTGGGCTGGGCAGGGACTGCCACGCTCCAGCAGAGAGCTGGGAGAGGCTCAGCCCCCTGCTCCCTGCTCCACTTGCACCTCAGGGGCTGTAGTTGCTCTGTAGATCTTCTCTACTCTTCAGAGAGAAAGCATCCTTCAGGGGATGAATAGCTGCCATAAGGTTTTCATTTCTCACTCTCTGCACTGACTGCATGGTGAACTATCATCCACAGGCTCCTAATTCCAAACTTACCAGGTGTGTTGTGATGAATAGGGACAGTATTGTCCATTCAACTGAAAATGGGGCAGTTATGGTAAACCTACAACATAAAACTAAAGTTACTGTTGTTTAAAGCTGAGCTGGAAGGAAATGGAAGGAAAGAAAGGAGAAAGAATATGAAGGGATGACAAAGTACGGCAGCCTCTGACCAAGACACTGACTCTCCTCACTAGCCTTAGTTCACACAACTAAAGGCAGCACTCTCCCAGTGATTCTGCACCTTCTACTTGTGCTGGTGTTGCACTTGGTCAGGGCCCATACCACAGACCCAGCTCCAGCTCCTGGGCTCAGCTCGGGGAGTGCTCTGCAACAAGGAAGCCTCTGCTGCTGCGCTTGCTTGCGTTTGTTTCGCTGTCGCTCTATTTGCAGTCTAGCTACTGCAAGCCTGACCTTATCACCCACTTAATCATTAAATATTTTGTTCTGTTGCTGTTGATCTATCTGGTGTGACAGTATGCAGTTGATTTCAGGTCAAACTGATAAAGCTGGGCTGCACCACCTTCAATAGTGCCTCATGAGAGAGGTGAGCACAGGGATCCGTGGGCAGCCTGCAGCCAGGACAAGTTCAGCAGCACAAAGACTGACGATACTGACAGCCATAAACACCTCAAAGGAAATAGCTGGATTTCTAACTCCAGAAAATCCCAGCTGCTGTGTGAGGCAGGACTCTGCAAGGCTCTCTGATGTGGCCCCTTTCCGTGGTTCCTGTGTCCCTTGCCCTTGCTTACAAGGAACCCATGACAGTAAAAGCCAGCAGGAATTATCCAATGCTGCAGTCTGAGGTGCACTGCTGGTCAAGAATGGGACTGGCATGGGAGGTGCAGAGATTTTGGGGCATTTAAGTTGATGCAGGGCCGGTGTTTTAGTGGCCCAGGCTGGCTGACTGGCAGTGGTGTGGTTGCCTTTAGGTGGCCGACACCCAACGTTCCACATCCCCACCAGGACCACTAGTCACAAGCAGTGGCAGAATGCCACACGGGCACAAGGGATGGAAGACAACTGGGCCACAAGCACCTAGAGGGGCCTGGCTGCCCCAGGAATGCACCCAGAGCAATGTCAGTGCCTGGCAGGTGTTTTGTGCTCGGCTCTGTGTGCTCAGGCAGGGCAGCACGTAGCTCCGGAGCGAAACACAAAACACGTACCAGACACATCAGTGAGACAGGAATTTCTTGTCATCGCAAGACTTTTACTTACCTTTGTCATTTTAATGCATTGCACTCAGAGCCTGGCTCGAAAAAAACCACAATACACTCCCCCTGGCTTTTCAGAGATAATTTAAGTCTCTTTCTGAAAGGCCTTTTTATGAGTTCAGAGGCTCCCAGGGCAAGGTGAAACACCAGGAGAGGAGCAGCAGCAACACGTAACTTTTGCCCTGCAGGCTGCTGCTGGTCCAAGAAAACCCTGCAGGAACAAACATTTTGCCCAGGCACAGAGCATGTGCCATTGCAAGTTCTCATCGCAGTGCCCACGTTGTGCATCCTGTGCCAGCCATGTTCCTTCCTGCCTGCCTTTACAGCCCCTGTGTCTCAGCTCATGGAGCAGGCAGGGCTGAGTCATCCTAGGCATGCTCTGGGGGAAACCATTGCCTCCAGCCCATTTCTTGGAAACTAATAAAAAAATAAATCTCAGAAATGTTGCGACACACTTGCTGCTCCAGCTTCTGGGTGGCTGCTGTGCTGCAACATCTCCTCACCACACAGGCAGCTCCGGTGAGTGCCCAGCAGCCGTTCGCTCCGGGACCCTGCTGACCATGCCCCACTCTGGGTCAGATCCACCTCCTTCCTTGCCTTCTTTGCATTTACAAGGCTAAGGACCCATATTTGCTGAATAATGGCCTTTATATGATCTAACCTTTGGACAAATGTACCTTTAGCCTTGTGTTTCCTCATCATATAAGACAGCCCTTTCTTCCCTGAATGACCGTATTCCTTTGGCTGGTTATGCCAAACTTCCTCCTGAAAACCACTATTCAACCAGGTAACCTCAATTATTTTCTACAAGGTTTAAGCCTTGATAAGGGATGCAAGCTCCAGGTGTTTAGTATTTTTGACTTAAAATCATTCCATTCTCCTGTCTTGTTCCCTTTCTGGAGCCTGCCAGGTCAGATGGCTTCATTAAATTCGTTAACTTCTTCCCTCTATCCCTTAGAAGCTGCTCTCACAAAATGAAGTCCTCCCAGAAGTTTCAAATCTAATTTTGTCTTTCCATTGCACTCATGAATCCACTCATGATCACTTGATCCAAGCTAATTTTCTGTGGCTAGCTATTACATGTCTTCTACCTCAGACACAAAGTCTGAAATCACATCCCTCCCGGGCAGTTCAGAGCTGACTTTATGAAGAAGTTTATGGGCTACAACCCCCCAGGGATAATTGGGCTTTACCATTATTAACAACCTTTGATCTCCACTTGACATCAAGAGAGCCAAAGTCTCCTGTAAAAGTACTGGTATTTTTCTCTAGTAACACGGAGATCTCAAATCCTACCTAAGCCTGAATCTGGAGGTTCTAATAGGATTCCAAGAGTCTTTTTATTTCCCTGTGTCAGCAGAGTGCTAGGAGGGTCATAGTACTGCTAATGAAGGACCTTGAGGTCTCAGGGAGGAGGAGGTTAGCGAGGAATGCCAAGCACCTTTTCCCATGTATATGTTCTTGCACACACATGCATGGGTTTGTAATTTGAAACTCTCTTTACTTCTGGACAGGCTTTGCAAACTGCTTAGACCACATTCTCTGAGGTGTTTAAAGAGGGTGGAGTATGCAGTATTTATTTAGGTACTCTACAAACCTTAATAAGAATTGAGTGCTTGTAGCAATTGCAGAGAGCAAACAGAGAGCCAGCTGGCAGAAACTGAACAGTGCCACTGCATTTTTATTGCTTCTAACCCCAAAAACCAGATTATTACTTAAAAAAAAAAATGTCTTTTTTAATTTCATTTCTCTCTGATCCTGCATTAGTTTGTCTGCTGTGTGCAGCAATATTATTAGCTGTAGCCTATTTTTCAACTGGCTATAAAAATTCAGCTTTTAAATTACCTCCTGGTCCAACTCCTCTTCCGATCATTGGTAACCTGCACTTGGTGGATCTTAGAAGGCAAGATAAATCACTAATGAAGGTAGGACAAAAACCCCTAACCCAGACCCTCATGGATTTTAAAGCTGCCTGGGATGTTTCAGTGAGAACTTTTTGTCTTTTTTAATTCAAACTAAATTGTAAAGGTGTGAAAATTGCTTTATGATATCTTTCTGGGCTTCTTCTAGTCAATGTCTGTGTTGATGCAATGTAATTTAGGAGCAATCAACCATTAAAAAAAGACCTGTGGGTAATATGGGATTTCTTCATGTAATTGTGATGATGTACATGAAGTCTATAATGCTTGTGGGATTTGAAATATTAATTTGACAGCTTGGACACCCAGAAATCTTTTAAAGCATTAGGATACAACTAACATAAATTAAATTGCTTCCCTCCCCTATGCCCCGGAGATGTGGCAAAGAGGAATTCCACAATGCAGTGACCCCAAAACTGCCGCGGAGAGGGCCAAGTCCAGACGCTCCATCGCAAAATCCCTTTCCCTCTTGATGAATGGGCACGCATTAAAGTCTAGATGGCAGTGCAAGGGAGAGACGGCAAAGCTGTGCTAAGGAGCAGAGTGAAAAACCTGTGAGCTCTTCCACTAAGCTGTAATTAAGAAAACTTACCCCACTGCGTGCAGGACGAGGCTGCTCCTGGGGCTGCCGGGCATTCCCGCCTGGTTTTAGGGGATGGTTCCCTTGGGGATGGCTCCAGTGGGGATGGCTCCATTGGGGATGGCTCCACTGGGGATGGATTCACTGGGGATGGCTCCATTGGGGATGGCTCCATTGGGGATGGCTTCACTGGGGATGGCTTCACTGGGGATGGCTCCATTGGGGATGGTTCCATTGGGGATGGTTCCCTCAGGGATGGCTCCCTCAGGGATGGTACCCGCAGGGATGGCTCCCTCAGGGATAGTTCCCTTGGGGATGGCTCTCTCGGGGTGGCTCTCTCAGGGGTGGCTCCATCAGGGATGGCTCCCTCGGGGATGGCTCCCTTGGGGATGGTTCCCTCAGGGCTGACCCATGCTGGGGTCACGGAGAGAGTGAGCAAACAGGCAGGGGGGTTCACAGCCAGGTGTCCACGGCTCCTGTGACAGCCGTGCTCAGCAAACACGGGCTGTGCTGCCACGGGGCGAGGCCCCAGCACCTGGAGCTGTTATGGGCAATGTCAGGGTTGGGGTCAGTTTACCCAGCAGGGCTGGGCAGACGCTGCTGCAGCCTCTGAACGGCGCTTTGGAATTACCTCCGCGTGCTTTTGTCCCCTGCTTGGCTGTGCTTGCTTTGCCTGTTTGCCTTGACTTTGGGATTACTCCAGAGGGGTTATCCCTTCATCTCACCCCACGGAGAGCAAAAAATGGTGTTTGCACAAAGCAGCTGGCACCGACTGGGATTTGTTGGGTGGGCAATGAGGAATACCCCCTTTGTCCTATGAAAGAGACACTGCTTCTCTCCCAGCAGGATGCAGAAGTGCTTTAGTACATCAGGAGCATCAGACCAAAGCTTTCCTCTATGACAGAATCATTGTTTGCACTGAACTATCTTCTCTTTTTTGGTCTTTCTCCAGTTTGCCAACTTTATCTGCCATTTGAGGTCCAGTCTTTAGATTTTTTTTTCCGTTGGTTTTTTTTTTGTTTGTTTGGTTTTTGTTTTTTTGGTTTTTTTTTTTTTTTTTTGTTTGTTGGTTTTTTGGGTTTTTTTGGGTTTTTGTTTTCCATTTATTTTCTCCTTAACAGCAAAGCCAGATTAGTGATGCACTGATGGGGATGGGGGCTCCTTCATGGCAAGAAGCCTGAATTCCATACAGATGCCAGCAAGGCACCTGTACAAAATGCATTGTGTTAGACCATGATGAGCTCACAAGTGCCCTTCTGCAGGTAGTGGCTCTGCAGACATTCCCTGCAGGATGCCAGGATGAAAAATGTCCTTTCAGACAGCACAAGGTGCTGTTCTGTGCACTCTCCCTCCCTTCCTGACCATCACAGCTTGCCTCTTTTTCCAGCTTGCAGAAAAATACGGCCCCATCTTCACCCTGCACTTTGGGTTCCAGAAAGTTGTGGTCCTGACCGGGTACGAAGTTGTGCGAGAGGCGCTTGTGAACTACACAGAGGAGTTTGTAGACAGACCATCCATCCCCATATTTGACCAAATTCAGAACAAAAACGGTACTAGAGCAATAACTGGGGGTGTGGGAGGGACAAGGCTGTCATTTATTGCCCATGATGATGATGATGATGATAATGATGATGATGATGATGAGGCACAGCCCAACTGTGCATCCCTGGAGCCCAGCTTTTAAACACGCCCTTGGGCCCTTCTGAAGCCAAGTGGCAGTGAATGTTTGCCTTTCCTTGCACACAGTGGCTCCTGGCTTTCCATCATTTCTGCTGATGCACTTGCAGCCCATCCATATCCAAAAAGCTGAGGGGTGGGAGGAGGCACTGTGGTAACTCTGGAGTTAATCTCTGTGCGATGTTGCTGTGAGCAGCTCACTGTCACCACTGGTTTATGAACCCTCCTCACGTTTCCAGGAGACTTTGGACTACCTGGCTTGGCTGTTGGGAGCTGTTGGGTTTTTCCCTTTCTCCCATTGCCTTTGTCATGTCAGTTCCCACACCTTTGCCTCCCCACAAAAGTTCTCAGGTAGTCCAGCCTGAAACAACTTCAGAAGCAAGAGGCTGAGGCTGGAAATTCACCCCCACAAACAATCCCATAGTTTTTCCACTCCTGACTATTTCAGAGGTCTTTTTGCTTTGTCCATCCTCTGCTTCATGTGAGGCTTTAGTGGGAGAACCAAAAGGCAGTTTTATATGTTTGTCATAGGCTGAAGTTGGAATTAGAATTAGAAATAAAATTACCCAGCCATAATATCAATAGATGATGAATTTATCACTACATAAATAAAAGGAATTTATGAGGAGAAAGGTATTTTTTAGAGCTAATTTACATGTAAAACATCCCTGTGGGAGAATATCAGTATTGCATCATAAGTCCTTTCACATTTACCTTCTCAGCCCAAGTCTGAGGCACTTAGAGTGACCCAAAGATGGGAGCTCTCAGGGGCTCTTAAGCAACAATGGTCACAAATTTACCCATGAAACATTTTTTCTTCAGAAAATGCCAATTTGTTGACTTTGTGAAGATGGTCTCAGAAAAGGAATGATCCAGATGAAATTACATAAATTAAAGAAAAATTAAAAATTGAAGTCTAGAAATTTGCTCAGACATTCTTAGAGCAAAAAGTTTTGTTACCCAAATTAAAATTACACTGCTTTAAAACAGAAAAGCAAACATATTTAAAAGCCTCACAGCCACGATGAAGACATGAAATGCTGGCATCCAGCTTTTCAACTGACCACAATCTGAGATAGTTTTTGGATTATTGACCCAACTTTTTCTTTACAGCACTCTGACAGGATGAAATACCCATCCCTGCTTGGAGGTGCTAGAGATCATCGTGGCATGAGCTCAGAAACCTCCACAAAAATGTCAGTATTTTCACCACTGCTGAAAATACAGCATTGCTGGGAATTCAGGGTTGAGGAGACTGAATTATCCCATCTCACATAGATAAATTACCTTTATGACTAGAACAGGATGAAGGGAGAAGCTTCAGACACACAAGGTGCTTGAGGCCCTAGACTTGCAACCATCAGGGTCAAAAATGTCCTGTGACTAACTCAAACCAACATCTCCCCCACCTCTAGAGCCAACCCATACTGGTCTGAAAGCCACACGTGCCCATCTGCCACTCAGGAGAGGACTGGGGTAACTGGGCTGGGAGGGAGCTTGCTTTTCCCAAGCTACAGCTCAGTGAGGATGGAGCTGAGAGGATGCAGGGATGAGGCACACAGAAAGGGGAGACCTTTAGTCCCTAAATCCGTGTGGAAACAGAAACACCTGTGGAGCTCCCTGCTCACCCAGTGCCCTGTTTGGTGTGGTGTGGGGGGCTCCTCCGTGCCTGAGCCCAGCACATTTCTCACGGGCTGCCCAGGTCTGTTCTTCTCCATCGGGGAGCTGTGGAGGACGACGCGCAGGTTCACCGTGTCCAGCATGCGCAACCTCGGCATGGGCAAGCAGATGATAGAAGGCAGAATCTTCGAGGAGCTCCACTTCCTCATCGAGATGATCAAATCCTTCAAAGGTGAGCTGGGGGCCAGGCTGGGGCTGCCCAGCCTCGTGTGTGTCACAGCTGCTCCACGTCTCACAGCTTTCCCACCCTGCTCCCGCTGCAGGGGAACCTTTCAGCCTGCCCTCCTTCAACTGCGCTCCCATCAACGTCACCTTCGTCATGCTCTTTGGGGACAGGTTTGACTACAAGGACCCAACCTTTCTCACTCTCTTAAGACTCATAGACGAAATTATGATTCTTCTGGGATCCCCAAAACGTGAGTAAACTGTCCTGTCCCACAGGTAATTTTTTTGCATGAGCCACACCAACCATAGGGTTTACTTCAGCAGTTTTCAAATGTTCAGAGCCAGCCATTACACCTAAAACATGACAGTTCTCCATGTGCCACTTGGGTCACCAAAATCTGCTGCCAGATTCCCCTTACCTACTTTCCTTTTGACCCATCCTGCACATCTGTGTGGAGTTAAAATGAGATCTGAACTGTGGTTACTTTAGCTTATGAAAATCTGCCTGGGAAGTCCCTGGGATGCTGAGCTATTGCTACTAAAGACAAAACTCAACTGATTCGTTGGCCCTTAGGAAAAAAGCTGTTTCAGCATGTGCCAAGGGGATTCTCTGTGATTCTGTGTGGTATTTCTGCAGGCCTAATGCTTCTCTTTTTAAATTTCTCATTAGTATTTCAATTTCTACCCATTCCTTGGATTTCTTTTCAAAACCCACAAGATTATGCTCAAGAAAATCGAAGATGTGCGTGCCATTTTAAGGCAATATATGAAGGCAAGCAGGGAGGATATCAATGAGAACAGTGTGAGGAGCTACATCGATGCACTGATATTCAAGCAACAAGAGGTACTGGACTGCTTAGCTCTGTTGGCTGTTTGCAATGTCTCCTTTGGATTTTCTAGCTAAAAGAGTTGCTGAGTCTTGATTTCAGTCATGTTGTTTAAATCTATTGAAACCCATGCTGTTATTTCAGTGGTACTTAAATCAGATGCGAGACTCTTACAATTGGAACATTTTTCTATCAAAATTAAGACACAAAAGCTACTCTCAGTCCACTCCTGAAATCGTAGCACTAATAATGTGAGATCAACTGCTCTCTCCTAGTAGAAAATGCATGAATTCACATGAAAGCTGACTCTGCCTTTCTTTTTATGAAAACAAATCAATTAATCATTTATACTGTTGCTCCATCAAGATGAATGAGCCCCTTAAAGCACTTGAATGATAAATCATCAGTACAAGTCCTAACCCTGCCCTGCATCTTACTTAGCAGAGGCTCGGCAGTTTCACACATCAGTTGGTTTCATTCAACACAAAATATTTGGGCTCTGAGCTTTTTCTTTCCAGCTGGATCCAGGCTGACCTTAGGCACTAAGTATTCTACTCAGCTGTGTGGAGGAGGAGTTATCACAGTTCTAAAGCCCAGGCAGAAATGGCCTGAAAGGTAATTTTGAGCATTGTTGGGAATTCAAACCCAGCCTTGGGCAGGAGGAGTCCCTCAGAGACAGGATTAGCTGAATCTGCTTCTGTTCAGGGCAGAGACCAGGCTCTTTTCAAACCTGCAAGGCTGAGTCTGTGAGCAGCAGCTGGCTCTGGGTTTCAGCCTGCTTCCAGGGGAGATGGATGTTGAACCAAAACTCCCCTCTGGACCTTCCATCTGTGGTGTTCCATCTCTGGTGGAAGCTGTGCATTCAAGATCAGGTCTATTTTATCACCCAGTTCACAAACACAAGACCACAGCCAGCTGTGCTGTAGGTTATGCAGCGTTTCCTGAGCTTGCTGAATACTCAGACTGATGGTTTTATGACTTTTCTTACCTCTTGTGTTTTTCAAGGAGAAGAACAAGAAAGACAGCCTCTTCCATGATGACAACTTAATGGCATCCATACTTGACCTGGTCATGGCTGGAACAGAGACCATTGCCACCACGCTCCAGTGGTCCATCCTGCTCATGATGAAATACCCAGAGATTCAAAGTGAGCAGCTGTTACCTACTCCATCCATGAGTATGGGCTGAAATGGGGAAGGAAGAGGCCCGTCCTCAGATCCACAGCAGCTCTTTTGCCTGAGGAGCTGAATCCTAGCTCTCCTCTGTGATGAGCTCCTAATGTAACTAGGTGCTGATCAAAGTCACAATAAAATAGCCTTTTTGACTTGCTAGGAGAGAGGATGAGTGGAGATCAGAGTATGATGCTGCAGGAACCCACATGTCTGAATTAAACACACAGCAGGGAAACCCACACTGCTGCTTTAAGAATCCTCTCTCTCTTCAAACTCAGGAAAAATGGGGTTTTTTTCCCCTAAACCAAATCCAAGGAGGGAGTTGGCTTCCTTGCTGGGACACATCCCTTTTGTTTGTTCCTTCCAGAAAAGGTGCAGGAGGAGATTGGGAGAACGGTCAAAGCTGGGAGCTGGGCCACGTACGAGGACAGGAAGAACATGCCCTACACCAACGCCGTGCTGCACGAGGTGCAGAGGTTCATCACCCTCCTGCCACACGTGCCCCGCTGCACTGCTGTGGACACCCACTTCAGGGGCTACTTCCTTCCCAAGGTAGGTATCTGCTGCCTCCCAGGAGCACAAAACCCTCCCCAGATTCGCCAGTGCCACTGGAGAATGGTTTCTTAGAGGGAATTACACGACAGAGTCCAAAACCATCCCCAGAAGGGTTTCTGTACTGAGCCCAGAGTTGTCATAGGACTCAATGCAGTTTCTCTCATGCTCAGGACTTCCTCACTCCATGAGCAGCCCTGTGGTTTACCTCCTTGCTGCCATCTGCACAGTGAAGTATCTGCCAGAGAATTGCAGGATCTTACCTTCCACTTGAGGTTTTCACAGCACCATGTGGGGTTTGGCTTCAGTCCTTGGCACTAGTGGGAAAATCTCACTGATGTCTCTCCGCTGGATGATGGGATAAAACCCTCATGGTCTCCACCTGCCACAGGTGGAGCAAATCTGGGACACCAAAGTCTGTGTGAGAAAATGAACCAAAACAGCACTTGGCAATCATTTGTGCCTTTGTGTGCTTTTCTTCCAGGGTATTATTGTAATCCCATCCCTTACCTCAGTGCTGCTGGATAAGACACAATGGGAGACACCACATCAGTTCAACCCCAACCACTTTCTCGATGCTGAAGGGAATTTTGTAAAGAAAGGAGCTTTCCTGCCTTTCTCCACAGGTAACTAGAGGGCTGACCTGCACAGAGCTGGGGCTGTGGCAGGGCCACTTAATTACAAGACACACTAATGAGTCTTCATGTGTAAACACTGCCCTTAACTCAGTCAATGAGCAACCAGACAACTGAATGGAATCAATTGTTCTGCATCTGGGCAAATGGGGGCTGCCAGAGCACAGCTCTCCCACTGCTAAATATAGCACAAAGAAGGGTAGTAAAAAGAAACACACTCTTATCTGAAAGTGGTATATGAGGATAAATTGCACAGGAAAAGTGAGTTTCAAACTATTCCACTTTGGAAGGAGGTGGCATTCTTCTATCAGGCTGCTTTCCAAAAGAAAGGGTTAAAGATGATGAGAGGGTTGGAAGAGCTTAGGAGAGGAGAGAGCACAGCATAAATGTGCAATAACCCTGCAAGATGGCTGTAGCCTGTGACAAAAGAGAACCTTTAGCAACACAGGCCCCTCTACTCCAAAATGCTTTAGTGCATTTCGAGGTTTCCCTCCTGCTCCCATTGCAACATCTCAGATTCTAACGTGTCCATGGCAAACATTCCAGCTGGATTCTTCCATGAGCACTCTGCTTTCACCCGCAGGGCGACGGAACTGCATCGGGGAAAGCCTGGCCAAGATGGAGCTGTTTGTCTTCTTTGTAGGGCTGCTCCAAACGTTCACTTTCCGACCCCAGCCAGGAGTTTCAGAGTCTGACTTGGACCTCACCGTCCCCCAAACGACTTTCACATTGAGGCCTCAGCCTCAGGCAACCTGCGCTGTCCTGCGGGAATAACCACGGCCTTGTCCCAGAGCTTTGGGGTCCAAGACCCCAACTTTGCTCACACTCCCATTCCCCCACCCTGCCACACCACCACATCCCCTTCCCACTGCCTCCATCCCCCCCTCCACTGCTCCATCCCCCCAAGGGCTGCTCTTTGCTCCTGTGCTCTGGGGGAGATGCAAACACAAACCATGGTGCTGGCATCACACCCCGCTGCTCAAGACGTGCATGGAGCTGGTGAAGGGACCAAGCTGCTGCTCTGGTGGAGGGGATGCAGCCCATGAGCAGCAGGGGAACACCCAGGCTCCCAAGGTTCACCATGTCACAGAAATCTGCCTGGAATCCTGAGGAAGAACAACCCATGGTTTACTGGAAGCCACAGACCTGGGTCACAGTCTTGAGCCATCCATAGGCACCTCCTGGGCTTTTCCACAGCTCACAGCAAAATCCTACCAGGATTTCACCCACTAGGCAGCCAAGCCAAACACTGAGAGTGAAAAAAGTGATGGGTCCATGTGATTTGAGGACTAAGTCATTGGAACAGTGTCCTGGAAGATGCCCCAGAGGCTGCAAACCTGTTCAGAGAAGCAAGTGCTGCAACCAAGCTCAACACTGCTCCCCAGTCGGAACAAAACAGGAGCTGCATTCCTAAGTTTGCAATTTAAATCATGAGGCCACATGAGATTTGCACCAGCATCCGGTCATAAAGGGCTAATGGCACAAAAATAAACTACACCCACTGTTAGTTTTACACTTCTCTGTCCTTCCTGACCTCGTTAAAAGCAGAGCATTCCCTCTCTTCAGATATCCTGGTTAATGTTAAGAGCCTAACCAGCAGTCATTTGGTGTTTGGGATGGTCTGGCCTTTGGAACCAGCCATGCAATTCCACTGCAAATGCAGTCTAATTTCACAGTGCTTGTTTTGCACACACACATGCACAGAGAGTGGGGATCAGGGATTAAATGAGAGCTGGTTTTGCTTGGCTTGCTTTCCTCTGTAGCTCAGCCTGGCTGTTGTCTCTATCTCACTCTTACATGCCATCATATTCCACAACCTAATTCCAGCTAAAGCAATTTTCCATCCATTTATCTGCCTGTGACTTCCCACTCCTCCACAAGCATTTCCTTATCATGTGCTTTATCATATTGTTTGTTTCCCCTTCATGGGAACCCAATAAAGTTTTAATCCCATGTCCTCATTACATTTCCTATGCCTGGCACCCAACTTTGCAGCATACAGAAATGCAAACACCACGAAAGGTTGGTCCTGAGCCCAGAGTGACAACAGATAAAATGTTAGATGTATCCCATGGGTGAGAAGTTTTGCATATGCTCATCCTGGTAAACATCAGCTCAACTGCAAACCATCCATACCTGCAGGGTGGTTTCACCAGGGCAAATTCCTCAGCTTTGGGCTGTGAGTCAGCCCTGGGGACAGCCTCAGTTCTTCACTTCTGTGCCTCCTGCTTGCAGAGGCTGAATTAAAGGTTTTCACCATAGCCTCCCTGCTGCTGCTGCTGGCCCTCTGCTTAGTGCTTGGATGGGAAGGCAAGGACAGACAGGTAAAGGAACTGGGGAGCAAACCAGATATCAGCTCCGTGCAGGAAGTCTTGATCTGGCTGAAATAAAATAACACTTTTGCCTTTGCCTTCAGAAAGGCCAGGACTGTTCCAGTTTTAACCCCTCCAAAATAACATGAACTGAAAAGGTAGATAAAGCAGCAGTGTAGTGCTCTAGGAAACAACACTGAGCTGGGCTCAACTCTGCACAAATTCACTGCTGGACCCCCAGACCTGCCCCTTGCCATGGGCTCTGGGGTTCTTGGCTTTGAAGCAGAGAGATGGAGCCCTTCCTCCACGGCACAGCAGCCTCCAGAGCTGCAAACATCCAAGGAAAACAGGTTCCTTGGATTCCTTTGAAAAGTGCATCCTGCTTGTGCCTGTGTCAGCAGATGGACAGGAGTGATCCCTCCCAAGCACACTGAATTGCACAGCTGAATATATCTCCACAAAATAAAGTGCCTGTCTCCTGTTTATTTGCTCAGCCAAGCGATGGCAGAACATTGATTATGACTCAGCTATCTATTTATCTAGCAGAAAACATTGGCTCTCAGAGGTGGAAATGCCATTTCCACATTCCTCAGCGGCCCTGAGGGTCTTCCCTGTAGCTGCAAAACATGTTTGTGCCTTGCAACTCTCACCTGGATTGAAGGCAAACACCTTGGGGCAGGACAGGTGCCTGGATGTTTAGAGTCAGAGCTGAACAACACCAGCTCACTTTGTGGCTCAGGGCACTGGCAGCTGTCCCGTCCCCAGCCTGTCACCCCCAGGGCTGTGTGATGCTGGCACCAGGGGCTCCTGCCCTGAGAGGGGCAAGGATCAGGGGCAGGGATTGCAGCAACTCCACCTGCATCCCTCTGCATGGCCGGAGCAAAGAGCATCACACGCAATCTCATTTCTACTTTATTTTTGCCACGAGATGGCACCACGATCCCTCCTCCGAGGCACAGCCCTGTGCTCCTAACCGGGCCAGAACAAATCCGGGCTGGGGATTTGTGCAGCCCTGCCAGCACAAGTCCGGGCTGGGGAAGGAGTCAGGACTAAGTCTGCAGGGTTCATGCCCCGCTCAGTCCGACTGCACTCACCTGCTGCAAGGCTGGGAGCAAAGACACTCATTTCCCATTGACCTGGCAGAATCAGGTGTGTGCAGGGGATGGCTGGGGTTAAATTCATCTGGCATCTCCCATTTTCCCTGTTTTATCTGCAGCACAGGGGTGAGCAGGGGCATCCCTGCCCTGCCCCACAGCACATGCCATGTGGGGATGTTGCAAGCTCCTGGCCTGCCCACTCAGCATTCCTCCCTTCGGGCTGTGTCTGGCAGCCAACTTCTTCCTCTGAAGAACCAATTCCTGGGCCTGCACCTGCCAGTAGGACCCTTCATTAGTGAAAATACCCAGTTCACTGGAATTACTGACTAATCTGCGACCTGGCCCCAACCCAGCAGGGCGGGGGAAACCCAGAGGTGCAGTGGGGTGTTCCAAAGCACACGGACACAGCACACGAGGACACGGTGGTGCTGCTGGGTTGATGGTTACACTTCATTATCTTGAAGGTCTTTTCCAACCTAAACAATCCTGTGATTAAGCTACAACAGTCGCTGGCTGTTCCCCAGTGATGGAGCAGAGGAGAGACGTGGGCCAGGCTCCCTTGCTGCCCAGCTGCTCTCCACTGGCAGAGGCAAGGTCCTGGCAGGGCAGAGGCAGAGGCAAGGTCCTGGCAGGGCAGAGGCAGCGCTGCTCTGCAGGGAGGGAAGGAAACAAGGAACAGACTCCAGGCTATGAGCTGAGCTGTGGGAAAAGGGAAGTGTGCCTAGCCCTGAGGTCACACTGGCACTGGACTGCGCCCAGAGGAGATGAGGGGTTAGGGAACTGGTTCTTCCCCTCCAAAAGCCCTGTGCTTGGGGCTGGCTCACTCCTGGTGCTTTTTGCCCTGTGGATCACTGGTGAGCTGCACCCCCCCATCCGGAGGGCAGCAAGTGCCCTGGGGGTGAAGCAGCCTTGAAAGGGGGTGTCACTGAGGTGCACCAGGAACTTGTGGCAGCAGAGGGATGGATCTCCACACCCCATGGAAATGCCATCTAGACAAGTCTTTGGGAAATGCCATCTCAAAGGCAGGGGAGCAGCCAGGGCCAAGAACTCGGTCTCTGTGTCACCCTTTAGTGCAGGGACAGTGGTAAAACACCTGTGAATGCCAGCTCCTGCTGAATGTGGGCTGGAACACCCCAGGACAGGAGGTCTGCAGCCCCTGGGGTAGAGAACAACCTCTCAGATGCTTTGATCTTGAATGGCAGCGTTCAGTGCTTGGATGGAGGTGGACAGCACACAGATTTTGGATGCTCTAGCACACGTGAGAGCCTATGAAGCTTTTACAGGTGAGCATCACTTACAAAGTCACTGCAGGATACTTCAGCACACTGTGCAAGCAAAGGAAAACCTTGCTTTGAATCTGGGGCTCCTTCAGCAGCAGCAGCAGGAGGCCCCATTGCAATGCTGTGGATGCTGTTTGAGTGCCAGCCACGAGCAAGGTGGGCACAGCAGCATCCTGATCTGCAGAAAGAAAACATATATGGCTTTTATTAGGGATAGATGAAGGAAAAAAGCACTTCTAGGATAAAAAAAAAAAAGAGAACTAGGACAGGTAACCCAGGTTCCAGAGACATTACTGTGGGATGCAGGTGAGTGACAGGTGACAAGTTGCATCATATTGACATTTCAGCACAGAATTCCTTCAGTTTTCAGAAGAAATATTTGCACACTTGAGATTTTGCCACCCCAAAATGAACCAATTGCACAAATTCATCCATTTTTCAACACCACAAGGCATTTTTCTGCTCTAGGCAGTGAGTATATGACCAGCTCAGGACTTCCAACCACTACCTGAGGTTCCTGAGAAGAACCTCAGGTGGTTCCTGAGAAGGCAGAAATTTGATGAGAGGTGCAGAATACCTAAGTGGAGGAGCTGGAATTTGTCTGTGTGTGTGCCAGGCCCTTCTAGGAGCCACAGGAGAGCCATGAAAACCCAGGACACCCTTGACACATCAGCTCCATTTTCCTGCTTCCTGCTGCTGGTGGGAAACCCTTTCCAGTCCCACTGCCCGTCCCAGGAATGCGGATGCAGACACTTGGAGGAAAAGGGCAAACACAGGCTGATCCAGACTCCCACACAAGTGCTCCTGTTGTGAAATCCACCACGTGGGAGCTGGTGAGGGGTTTGCACAAATGCCAGAGGAATTTCCCATCTCTGTAACTCTGCTGCCTCTCGCCATGCCCGTAGGGAGGGATGCGCCTGCCTGGGGAGAGCTGGAGCGGTGACATTGCCTCTCTCTCTCACTCTCCAGCAGGAATGGACTGTAGCTGACAGCTGATGACAACATTTGTCTTGCTTTTCCTTCAGCATGAAGTATTGAGTGTACTAAAATAGGAGGATGGTTGCCCAAAATTTAAATATTTCCATCCAAAGAGTCACAGAGCGTGTTCGTTAGACAACAATCTCATCAGCATCTCTGAATAAAGCACCAGGAATCATCATAGGTTAAAATACATCTGGTTTGAATACCAAAGCATCAGTGTAGCTCAGCAGGTTGTTCTCATTAAAACTCCCTTTCCTTTCCTCGAGGCTTTTCTTTATGGTCACACCCACCTCTTCTACCTTTTTCAGTATCGTCTTGGGAGGGTTGAGGACAAATCCAAGGAATGGGTGGAAATTAAAAAACTAAAAAGAAAGCAAGAAAAAAAATCACAAAAAAATTAAACTCACCCATTGCCTTGTAACACTCAAATGTCTTAATGGAGGCATCATTTACTTGGGCAACCACATGATGTGGTTGGAGTCTCTTTTTTGGTAACTAAAAAATTTTAATGAATCAAAGGGCCTCCTCTTAGTTAAAATCCTTTACAGAAATGAATGGGGCCTATCAGACTTGTCTAGATAGAGCCTATAAACATGAATTTAAAAAATACAATTACAAGAAAGTAATAGTAAACTCATGAAACAATGAAATTATATTTTTAAAGAGGTAATAAAGCAAAAAGATAAAGCATTTCGCAAAGTAATCTCCAAATGTTTAGTAAGCCAAAACCCTTCTGTTTTGAAGTTAGATCATTGATTTTATCTTTCACATGAATTATAAATCAATTACACTCAGCATTGTTAAATTTCACAGCACAATAAGCAGCTGCATTTTATGTGCAGGGAAGTTACTTACACCATTTCTCAGTGATATAGACAAACTGGCTGCAGAATAAGATTCACAAATCTCTTGCTCTTGCTAACTGGCTAGAATTTTTGCTGATTTCTGCTAAACCTGAACCTAGAAACCCTCAAATACATCTGCAATTCTCCCTCAGACAAGAGGTTAATTCTGGACATTCACACAGCATCCAGCAGAAAATAACTGGAATGAGCTTTTCTTTCTACATCCACAAATAAAGTCAGTTTTTCAGTAGTTTTATCACTGGTCTGTTTTTAAAGAAAGGAACTCTGGATATGAAAAACCTGATTCCTTCTCTCTTTCCACCTTAGTCCTTGCTTGGACTGAAAATCCTAGGAAATAGAGGATGCTGGTGCTTTGTGGTTTATTCTGGCAAAAAATACTGACAAAAGCAAAGAAACAAGCAAATTTCCCCCAGAAATCCCAGGTATGCAGAGCCTTTCTGGGCAGGAGGCATTATTTTAGGCATTATTAGGCATTATTTTAGGCAGTTGTGTGCTGCTCACACCAAAGCTCTAGCTTTGGCTTGTTCACAGCTCTGTCCCCGCAGCCTGACCCAGTGAGAAGCTCAATGCATGGGATTCGTCTCAGGCTGACTTGTTTTTCCCTAGAAAAATGACCCAGCTGTTTCAGAGGCAGCAGACGACACTGCTCCATCCCTGTTGTGAGCAGGACAATTTCACAGAACAACTTGTGGTTCAGAGGATAAACTGCAGGGGGACAGGAGGGGTGGTGGGAGGCACCTCTGCTGACAGCTGGGGAGCTCCCTCCCCCAGCTGGCTGAACCTGCAGCCAAAAAAATGCTCAGCCAGGAAGGCACGGAGGTGTCTGGGTAAAACCTCCCTTCCCGGGAAGGCTGAGCACAGCCAGGATCTTCACTGGGAAGTAGCACAGGGGACCCTTCCTCACACTGGGCCTCCCTCTTAGCAAGATGAACCCCTTCAGACACATGCTGTATGCATTATATACATATTAGGTCATCAAATCTTTCTCATTCAGCCTTGGATGATTCCCTTCATTGTTTTCCAATGTCTAGTCTTGGGCAATGTGTTCGTTTTTAACATGCAATTCAGAATCATGACGAAAATCTGTTTACAGAGCTAATTGTTTGAGGTACAAACAGCCCGTGCTGCTGCGCTCCTGCCAGTTCTTGCAGCCTTTATCATGAGTCATCGTGATCCCTGCTCTGTCTGAGCTCCCAGTAACCGCACAGGGGATTGCATAAGGACCTCAGCCTTTGTGTTGTCAAAAAATAATTTTCTTCCCTCTATACTGCGAAAAAAAAAAAAAAAACCAAACCAAAC
>NW_024514764.1:4010618-4095789 GCF_017590135.1 Pyrgilauda ruficollis | reverse complement strand
AAAAAAAAAAAAAAAAAAAAAAACCACCTTGAAATGTGACCCAAAAGTCACTAAAAGCAAAAAAACTGATAAGAGACACAAGAAGACACCCAGACATCTTTTTCTTAAGAAAAAGAAGCCCTACAAGAGTAGCCCTGACAATGAGGACAGAGCTCAAGGTTCAGCTCAAGGCTCTCCCAGAGCCTTGCAGTTGTAACACATCTGAGAAGCAGCACAGCCAACACATCTTATCTGTCCAGCCTGTACCATGCCCATGCTGGGTGTGACAGGACGTGGAGACAGCTGCTCTGTGTGCCCTTCCTGCCAGCCAGCACCACAATGGGAGCCCCGAAAGGACAGTGAACACCAGGCTGAGGGGAGAAAAATCAGAGCGTGGAGGTCACCGGGGGGGTGACAAGTCCTGCTGGGTGGGTGAAGAGAGGCAGCACCTGGCAGTGGAAAAACACGGCACTTTAGGAAAACTACCCTGATCTCACAATGCCCCCTAAGCAGGAAAAAAGCATTTGACTTCTGTTTTGTTTGAGTCCTTTCAGAGCCCAAGGGTGTTGCTCTGCTCCATGCCGTGCTCTGAGACGATGTCAGCCTTCCGGGTGCTTTGGGATTGTTCCAAGGGGCAGGAAGGTCACACCTGCCCTGACACAGCACCCCCATTTAAAGATCTTCTCTCTGCCCATCTCAGGAGGGAGCTGGGCTGACTGGAAAGGACGTGACCTCAGCTTGCACCGCCCAGGAACACCCCAAACCCACGTGTGTCACAAACAGCATCATCTGTGGTGAGAGCAGGAGCCTGGCAGTCTGGATGCGCCCATCCACGTCCCTGCCTGGACAAGGACTTGCCTGTGTGGCTTTGAGGAGACAGGGCTGTGGCCCCAGTGTGTCAGGCTGGTGTGAATGAGCCCTTGTGCCTGGAGCCCCGCTCGGGGGCTGGCTCAGCTCCCACCCTTCCCCACCAGCGTTCCTGGGAGGTCCGTGCAGAGGAGAGGTGAAGCAGGGCACACTGCAGCCATGGCATTGTCACACAGCGTGAGAATTACCAACAGCAAGGGGCAGAGAGATGTCACTCCGACACTAAAAATGTGTTTATGGTTCCCAAGGGGAATGGAGAAGGAAGCAGGGAGACCACCTCTGCCAGCCCTCAGGAGGACAGGTTACTCATTACCTGCTGGGTGAAGCAAATGAAAGAGGCAAAGGTGGGCAAAGATAACAGCTTCTTAGATGGCCTACAAAAGCATTGTCACTTCAGAAACATAGGTTAAAAATTAAAATGAAAATTAATGTTTATCTGGGAGTAAATGATCTCTCAAAAAAAATCAAAACTTCCCCTGTCAGGGCAGGGTCATGTCACAGGTCACAAGAGAAATAACAGAAAGGGAAGCCCAGAAGAAAAGACAGAGAGCTCTGGGACTGAACCACCTCCAGGGTTGCAGCTGGGAAAGAAAATTATTCTTTGGGCTGTGTAAAATTATTTGAAGGTTGAGCCCATCCAAATCAGACACTCTTGGACAAAGAGGATCAGAGAGCAGAAACTGAGGAGCCAGCCAAGAGCAGGTGGGGCTGGGGACATGGACAGAGCCCGGGACTGGCAGTTCTTCCACAGGAAACCCAAATTCTGGAGCAGGCAGAGGTTCCCAGCTGCACAGCCCCGTGTGCTGCACCCCGAACTGCAGAGAGGGCGAGGCAGGTCCAGCTGGGGTTTGACAGGTGACATCCTGGGAAGTGGCCTTTCCCTCCCCACTGCTGTCCTGCACAGCCCCTAAGCAATCCAGGGGTGCTGGTTCTGTGTCCTGGGCTCTGCTGGGAGCCTGGGGGCTGCTGGACAGGTCAGGAAGGAGCCGAGCTCCGGCGTGGGTGGCCCGGCAGCACTCCCTGCTCATGGCCACAGCTTGCAGGCGGCCACAGGAAAAAACTGAGCCCTCCTTCATTTATTTTTCTTGCAAGCTGTGTTTTAGATGTTCCCCCGGAGGGCCCTTTGAAGCAGCACAAGCCGCCCTGGACCCTTCTCCTCAGCTAAATTAACACGTGCCGACAGCCGGGGCCGCCTGGCGCAGCTGAGCGCGGACGGCCCTGACCAAGCTCTGGCCCAAATCCACCCCCCAAACCCACCCTCCAACTCCTCTGAGCCTTCCACAGCCAAAATGCCGCTGACCCTGAACCCAGCAGGCTCCTTTAAGCCATTAATCCACGTGCAAGCTTTGCCTCCCAGGCTGGAGGTGAACCTGTCGTGAACTCAGGTCTCGGAACGGAGCTTGGGGGAACCAGCTCCTACTGGGTTTGGGAGGCTTTGGGTTTTCTGTCCAGAGCTGAAGGTCAGCCAATTGTCAAAGGAAAGTTAAAGTGTTCAAATGGTGTTAAGTATGATACCAGCTTCTGCAGCCCTGTGTAGATTGTCTTTAAAAAGCCCCATCCTCTTTCTCACTGCACGGGGTCTGTGACACACTTCAGCAGCAGCACTGCACCCTTCGCTCGAATGGGAAGAGCACTCCAGCTAAAGAAGTGCCATTATCCCTGGCTTAGAGAAGAAAAATCCAAATGGAAAAAAGGTTGGTTCAAAGGTTGCGTGAGACAGTGATAGAAACATGACCAGAACCCAGTCAGCACTAAAAGACGCACCAAAAGGGGCGACACAGTAAATGTGCCCCCAGCAGATAAAATATCTGAATTTTGATAGACTTTGTTACTTTGAAACATGACTTGCAGTTGCAAAATCCAGCCTGTAGTTTTTTACCTGTGGTCTCAGCAGTGGCAATACTGAGAAATGAGCTCCTCTCCACCTGAGAGCTGCTTTAAACAAACCCTGATCTCAGGGAGTTCCAAATTGTGAGGCTCAGAAATGCTAATGGATCATGCACACCATCACCAGCCAAAGGGGCACAGTGCTCTTTTGGAGGTTACAGATTAATATTTAATCCAGTCACTAATTTTAAGTTAAAATGTATCAGTATTATCTGCCCTGGTTAACAGCAGGGACAGGCATCAGCCTGCCGTGAGTGAACGAGGCACTTGCTCATTTCAAAGCAGGAGCCAGCACCAGGCAGCTGCATTTCCCTCTTGACTGATTCTTCAGGAGCCAGACACAAAACCCTCAGAGGTTTTCTCCATAAACCATTAGCCAGTAAAAGTCTAATTAGGTCAGAGACATATGGCCTGAACCAGTAAAAAATTCAGCATCGGTGACTTCAGTGTTGTTAACCTCACAAACTGTGGATGTATCTCAGAAGCTGCTGGGCTGAACATTGAAAACTGCATCACGTTCAGACTTCAGCAGTGAGACTTTGCTCTCCTAAGCCAGCAGAAATGGCAAAAGGCAACAGTTTTGCTAATGAAAACTGCTTTTTTCTTGCTACGATTTCAACAGTGAGCATGAAGATGAAGCAAAAGATCTTTTCTAAAGAGGCTTTTCCCAGACACTAAAATATTCAAGGTTGAGCCCACCTGTACAGGTGAGCTGAACCCTCACCCCAGGTCTGTGAGCCTCGAGGAGACAGTCCCACATCCCCAGCATGTCCCCACGCTCTGGGCAGATGAGCAACCCCTGGTCCCACAACTCCTCCGATCCAGGCTCTTTCTAGCCCCAGGGAGAGGGGATGTCCCCAGCTTGCCATCTTGATTTATGCCTCATCTCATCTCACTTATTTTGGGCTTCTGTGGAGTGGAAAGGGACTCAGAGGGTCCTGAGCTCTGGGATGAGATGCCTGAGGGAAGATGCATCAACTCTAATCCCTTTGACTTCAGCTGAGTTTTCCCAATGTTTATTTTAAGCTTGCCAGTAATAGCAGCAGGAATTCAGGACTTGAATCAGTGGGGTCAGTCCCTAACAGGCTCCAACAACACTCACTTTCCCTTTCAGGTGTCCCAGTGACGATGTGGCCACGTTCCCTCTGGATTTCCAGTTTCTCTGGATGCAGCAGTGAGCCCCACGCTGCTGTCACTGTGGGACCTGAAGTGTGGCCACATCTCGAACCCTGCTCACACAAAGACATGCACATGAGGGAGACAGGCAGAATTTAGCCCTAATTTGCATGTTCTGTCCCTGTAATAAGCTCTGGGAAGTATCTTTAAAAGGAGACTGCTTTCTAATTGCTTCTTTAAAAAGCCTTTAACGTGGACTCTCTGGCATGACTCAGGGGTGCATTTCTAAATCCAGTTTCTCCCATGAAGTTTACTCTGGCTGTTTGGTTGGGTTGCATCCATATGCTATTTTTATTTTTTTTGATCATCAAGCCTGTTTACAGCATGGAGGAACAATATGGGAACAGAAATAAAGCTGGGTCAAGCCCAAAGGAATGAGCCCAGTAATGGCACTGCCAGCATCTCTGTCATGAAGAGCAGGAGGCCCTGCAGCTGTGCCATTCCTGAGTGAGACCCAATCCACTCTTCCCTTCTGGCTGTGCATTTCAAACCTCAGTTGTGTTTGATTTACCCATCATCTGCAGACTTAATAGCAAACAGTTAAAATGCCTGCATGTCCTTCTGCTGCCAGCCTTGGATCTGTGGTGCATCACAAGAGAGAATATTTTCTAGAATACAAAGGCTGAGGGACTGGCTGTCACAACAGTATCACTTTTGGCTTCCTTAAATACAGTAATCAAAGTATTTTGAACAGTAGCCTACAGCTACTGAATACTTTTCTGCCTCAAAATAGACACAAGTCTCCTCCCACCTTCTGCCATGAGCTCTTTGGTCACTCTGAGGTTTTGGAGGTCCAGTCCAGTTCCCTTTGCTGCATCCAGTGAGCTCAGCCCAGACAGCTCCTGGTTCTCTGCTCCAAATGCTACCAGGTTATTCTGTGAAACAGAGTCAAAAGGACACAAAATGTTCACAGGAAAGGTTTAAAAAAAGAAAGATTGTCTATGTTTGCATTTACATTTTTAATATAGTGTTGTCTAGAGGCCAGATTTGGGGAATGGAAACCAGGAGCCTGGTTTCTATTTTCAGCACAGCCACTGATTGCTCTGTGTTCCTGGCAAATCTTTTAATCTCTTTTCCTCTGTTTTACCCATCTGTAATAAAGGGATGATCAGACCTCCCCAGCTCTGCCTGGTGTGGCAGCATCTTCTGATGAAACACAGCAAGGACAAAGCGTTAATAACCACTCCATATAGAAGAGCCAAGAGGTCACAGGTATTTAAGTACAGTTTAGCTATTCAGCGCCCCTTTATGCATGCAGCAAGCCTTGATGTTAATAGAAATTATATATTAAAATGGAATGGAAAAGTAGGCCCTTCAGGGCACAAAAATAACCATATCCAGAGCACCACTAAATAAATACAATATAAAGATGAAAATCAGTTCAAATACTGAACAAATTGAAAGGCAAGGAGACATTTAAGAGGAAAAACAAAGTCATGCAGCCCTACTCCCAGCTGACATCTAACTGCCCTCAGCACAAAAACAGGCCTGAAAAGGAGGGTCAGGCACCAAGTGCTCCCAGGAGTGGTCCAACGTTCCCAGTCCTCCATTTCTTTACCTCTCTGGCACCTCCCTGAGGAGGTATCAAGGAGGTGAGTAAAGGACTGAGCTCCTTAAATGCTCATGTTTAATTGACCCTGTAAATTATGCCATCAGTCCATGTCTGCATCCTCCACATCTGTCCACTTGTCCTTGCCTCCCACAGAACTACCCTGGGGCTCCTGGCACGCTGCCACCCTGCACTGCCAGGCACCAAACCCCTGTCTGCGCTGCTCCACAAAGCCACTGCCTTTTGGATCCCTGCAGAGGGGTCACAGCTGGGACATGGCCACCCAGGATCTGCCAGATCTCCTCAGCTGCCTGCCTGCTTCATGCCAGCTGCTGCACCTCTGGCCAGATGTTTCACATTCACTGTCCCCATCACTTGTGTGAACGTGAACAACCTCTGACACCGTTCTCACACCAGGGATGAGCCATTCCAGTCATGAGCAACCTCTGCTCATTTCATTCACGTGAGCAGCTGCACTGGCAGATTTCGGGGAGGATTTGAGGGATCTTGGTGACGAGCAAAGATCTCTCCAGTGGAGCACTGCAGCCAGAGCAGGGTGTGTCTTTAAAACCTCCAGCATCCTCTTGTCTACTCCTTCAGTCCAGTTAATGGAATAATTTCAAACAAATCAGTGTTGCACAAAGCTGTTCATCAGGCAAGCTGCTTATTCCTTGCCCAGCCTCTTGGCTCATCTGGAAATAACGTGCATATGCTTTTGGGGCAGAGACTGGTATTTATTTGGAGAGATGCTTTAGGATCAGGACAGTCACTGCCAGCTCATCACATTTACTATTCAGGATTATTGGACCACAAACGACCTTTCAGGTTCTTAAATCTTGGATTATGAAGGGCTTTATATACTAAGCCTAATGACTTGAATTACAGCCTTAGCATCCTGACAATCAGAAAGGGACTACAAGCATTTTACTTTCTTCTATCCACAAAACAGCTTGGGCCAGATTTTGAACCCAATTCAAGGTTATGTCAAGCTGGTGCTCATCAGAATGATCCAGTTGAGTTGCAAAAAAGGCAGGATGACCTAGGTAAAGGTCACATCTCAGAGAAATGGCAGGATTTGCTAGATAAGCCAGCTGAGACATCTGTCTGTTTTCCTCTGAGACAATTATTTTATCATTTCCACATATTAAAAAGTCACTTTGAAATGCTGCAGCATGTTTTAGTCCATGGGACTGTGGCACCAGTGTGTGGTATTTTGTAATTTTCAAATCTCAGTGGCAAAAAGTTTTATGGGATCGATAATTACCCTCCTGTAACTGGCTGAACTGGAAATGCCTTTCAGTCCTAAAAAAAAATAAAAAAAGAAAATCAAAGAATACAAGCATCAGCAACTTCTGTGGCACGCGTGCTGTTGTTGCCAGTTTCAGTCAGCACACAGTTCCACATTACAGTGGAATTGGTTTTCTGTCTAAAACGTGAAGTTTCTGTTCCCCATTACCTGCACTCAGGTGCCCTTTTCCAGGAGCAGTGAGGAGCCCACCCAGCACCCTCTGCAGTGTTCCTCTGGACAATCCAAACCACCAGTGCCTTCAGCTGTAGAGCGAGTCAAAAGTTTAATTTGACCATTAAAGCAATTTTATGAGGGAAACAGGACCCACGGCAATGATGCAAATAAAGGCTGATTGATCCGTCCTGCTGGCTGCAATCCCATCCCGTTAGCAAGGAGGGGGACACTGTCACAAGCAGAGCAGAAATTGAGGATGTGCTGTCTGCAGAAAGACAGCCTTGGTCACATTCCCCTCATTCTCTTGGAGCAGTAACCACCTGCAGTGTGGGGAACAGCACAAAGCCAGGCTCACCTGCCACCCTTTCAGCTTCTGCTGGGACTCCTCAAAACAAAAACCAAACAAAAATGAACTGAGATGCTCTGTCTGCTCTGTGTTAGCAGGGTGATTTAACAACAGTCACTGTTTTCTCACTAAACAATGTCAAAGATGTACTCCTGAGCTCTCTGTGGTCGCTTTTTTCCCCTCCCTTTGTCCAAAGACAGCTGCAATAATAAAAAAAGGATTTAGAAAACAACGGGGGAACCCCTGGTTTTTTTAGCGAGCCAATGAATATTTTCTAGGACTGAACCAATCTCTGGAAATAATTGTCAAGCTCACTGTAGTTTTCCTTCCACATTCTGTGCTCTGTAGCTGGCAGACCTGGCTGCTCAAAAGAAGAGTAACACAAAAAAGTGCAGAGAGCTGTTTCATGCCATATTGCTGCACAGGTGGTAATTTTTGAATGAGTTTTATCAGACCTAGAATCCAGACACCAATACCTGGCCTATTTTTAACTTATGCATTTCCTAACTTTGATGAGCTGTCTTCCTTCTCATCTTCTTTGCTAATTCAGCCAGCTGAACTTTTCCATCTATCAGTTAAATTAAGTTGTAATCTACTCAGGAATTTGCACAGGAAGGCAAGAAAGATGCTGGTGCAATATTCATAATGCAACCATCTGCCCACTGGAGAATGTCCATCTCTGAGATTAAACACCATGTTAAAAGCACTGGAAATTCAAATTATATAAAGTGTTTTCTTCTTTTTGATCATAAAAATATCTGGCAGTGGTCTGGGTTCTGAGGTGTGCGTCCTCTACAAGGAATTAATAATTTCTAAGAGCAGCATCCCCCTGCCACTGTTCCTTCACCATGCTCACCCTTCCCACTGCTGAGGGCTCATGAACAACCCTGTAATTTGGCCAGTGAGTGTTTGTTTCCACGAAGGGACAGCCTAGAGAGTGGCCCTGCACGATCCTGCCTGGAACCTGCATCCAGAGCCAGAGGAGGAACACGCACAGACGGGATGCTGGAAAGCACCAGCACAGTGTCACTGCCCAAACAAGAGGCACAGCCTCCCAGCCCTATCAGGGCACTGACAATCTTCTGTTTGGAGGCTCCTTTTCAGTCATCTCAGCACCTCTACAAGTGCTTAAATAACTTCTACCACCTCTCTCAATTTCCACAAGACACGCAGTCTGGGATGAGGTTCAGACTGGCCTCCTCTCTTCCAAACAAAAGCACATCCAGATGCAAGGTCTGCATTTATTTGGTGGGGCATGTCCCCAGGGAGCAGCTGGTGGGATGGAAATCCAGAGCCATCTTGAAGGAATGTGGGGGAAATTATAAGGATAGTTCCATTCTTACTACAATATCAAGATCTTTCAATCCTCAATGCTTCCTGCTATCCTAGCTGAAGTGCCAAGCCCCTGAAGGCACATTTTCACAGAGACAGAAAGTGGAAGCACAGTTGGGTGCACGGAGGTGGTGTGGGTACAGCTGGGCACCTAAAAGGGAAGTGTGAGGACCATCTGCTGACGGATGCTCCTGCTTACAGCAGGCACTGAAAGCTGGCAAGAATCTTTGGTAAGGGTTACAAGTAACAGCTGCAGTGACCTGAGAGGGATCACAGCCAAGGAGAGGATGGTGCAGGCAGAGCTGAGCAATCACACTGGAAATCAGCGTTGCCTTCGACAGTCCTGCAAGCTGCCACTGGAACAGGAGATTGTGGCTTGGACACAGGCTGCAGGTTCATCACAGGCAGAGTCTCCTGGCATGCAAAGGAAAACCTGAGCATTGCCACAACTTCAGGTTCGTTCTTCAACTGAAACCAAAGCAGGCACTTCCTTCATGGGGCTGGGAGTGACCTGCAGGCAGGTGAGGTCAATGGCACTGCTGGGGTGGGTTTGAGGAATGTCCACAGTAACTTCCACAGCTGCTCCATTATCCATTTCCTGCAAGAACCCAGGAGTGGTTCATGGCCTGCAGCCCTCCAGAGGGTTCTGAGTCTGCTCTGGCCACACAAATCCTCTGTATTTATATTGCAGTAACATCATCACCACAAAACAGGACCCAAAGTCCTTCCTGGCATGGAGATGCCACCAGTGCAGTAACTCGGCTGAGGCTGCTGCTGAGCATGCTTAGACACTGGAATTTCACCCAGATTTTGCTTGTTTAATGCCAGCAGCTTGTACACAGGGTCCTGCTTGCAATCAGCCCTGGTATTTCAGCTGGCTTGGCCCTAAGCACAACCACAAGACTTCAGAGAAGCTCCATATTTATTCTTTCCGGCATATCACACTGCCCCATTAAACAGGGACAAAGGATTTCCTTATGTAATAGGGATGCTATTTGTTATTTTTAACCTTATGGCAGCCAGGATTCATGCCAGGTGGCATTCTGCCTTAACCAGGGAACTTCAGGAGGTTGCATTCCTCGCTGTCACGCTGCCCTCTGGCACAGCTGATGCCCATACATGGTTTCCTGGCTGCCCGTCCTTGTGCCTATCTGTGAGCATTTATTTGTGACAGCTCACGGAAATACCAGTCCTGTTTACCAAGGTAAATCAGGATGCTGATCAGTCATTTCCAGGATCCTGCAAGAGCTTCTGCTTCTAATAAAGGGTCCTGTCTATGTGAAATCCATAAAGTCTGTTTACACGTATCTATGCTACCAGAGAAACACCACCGCCGTAGCTGAAGTTTTCAATTTCTCAAGATAGCTTTAAAACAGTTTGTTTAGTCCAGTTAAGCCCGTGGAAAGCAGACAAATAAAATGGTGGCAACTCCCAGCAGCTCAGGAGTGAGAGCAGGCAGCAAGGAGGGCTCTAAGCCATGGGCTGAGCATCCCGAGCAGCCGGGACCCTGCAGCCGCTGCACGGGCTCACGGCACTGCTCGCCTGGGAAACTCCATCAGCAGCATCCCTGGGCCAGATCTGGGCAATTTCATGGAGCTTAAGCAAGCCTGGCTGGTACAAAGGATGCTGCCAAAGCCTCTTGTACCTCCAGACCAATACAGTGCCAAACATCCTTTGGGTCCAAAGGAGCTCGACAGCAAATGATGATTTTCACAGTGCCGCGGCTGGTCTGGCTATTTGTAAGCAAGTGAGTGACAGATCCTGTGTCCCATGGCTCACAATTTTATAAAATGCACATGGGACCTTGAGGAGAATAGATGTGAGTTGTCACAGATGTGGTATTTCAATTAGCAGAAAATATTCATTAAACAATCTGAATAACTAAAGCTAATAGGGAATGTAGCTCCACCTTCCTATGAACAGAAGGGTATCTGGCAATTTTAACTATGTGCTCACATAATTTAGAGGTTTTTGTTTGTTTGCCTCTAACACAATCCCCCTTCATTCAGACTCCAGGCTGGAGGCACAGAGAGGTAGAATTTTAATTCTTCTGGCCATTTATATACATGTGGCATTCTTGACCTTTAAGGATTTGATTTTGAAACCTATTTAACTTTTTGACGTAGGTGTTCTTGTGGGTTTTGTTGGGGAATGCCAAAAATTTTCTGCATGTAAGGAAAAAAATCAGTAAGAGCGACTGTATGAGTGTTCTTCTGTTTGTACCCAGAGGGCCCTCCCTCCCTCTATGTCTGCAGCACCAGTTTCTTAGTAGCACAAGCTTCTTATTCAGCTTTGTTTTGACAAAGAAAGATAAACCACTGTTTTGCTTTGCCCTTCCCCCCCCCCCCCATTTACTAATGTGTTTTATTTAGTTTGCTATTCCATGCTCCTTGAAGGGGAAAAAAACCCTTATTTTAAAATAATAATTATTTAAAACCGCTTTAAGTTGTTGACTATGTAGGTTCTTATGAAGAATTTAAAATAGAACATAATTATAAATCACTGTGAAAATGAGCTCGTCCTGCACAGGCAAGGACATTTAATTGTGTCCTTGTATGACTGGAATCACTGTAAACAACTAATATTCCTATTTGCAGGGACAGAAATAACAAGCTCATTCAGCTGTACAGAAAGGAAGACATAAAAGGAAACCAAAGGCTAAACCAGAATAAGCCACTGGAAAGTTTTATGTCAACAAAACTGGATTTAAATTAAGTAACATCAATTCGGTATTTTGACTGTAAATGAATCAGAACATTAAAACATGTTTTAAAGGGAACATTTGTGATGAAACATCTATGACTAGTTCCTACACCAAAGGAATTGGAAAGTTCCTACTTATTTCTGTGCAGGATCACAGCCCAACTGCAAAGTTACTTCTCTGGCTTTGGGACTGCTTTGTAGATCTACCTTTTGAAAATGAGAAGAGCAGCAGAGCTGCAAGGAAAACACTGAATAAATAACTTACCAGTTGCACACAAAGGAAAACAGCCCTGATGACATAATTAAGAAGTTCCATCCTACCACATAAGCATGAAGGAGTAAAATTTAAATTACACAGACAATTTCCATTCTTATGTTTTCTAATTTTCTGAGTGCTTGATTTTGCAGCTTAAATCTCTTTTACAATTGTTGTTTTTGACACTGATTTGCAGAAATGGGAGTAGATTTTGATGGTTTTTTACTTTGTCTTACTCAATGGCAAAATTTAGAAGAACACACAAAACAAAACCAAAACCCCCAAGCTCAAACCAAAGATGTGCATTTCTAAGCTATTTGAAATAATGGCAGATGAGTCAATAGTCACCTTGCTTTAAAATGAAGAGAAACACAGCAGAGCAATTTTCCAGTGACAGGAAATAAGGAAATAAACTACACATTCAACAAGTCCAAGATGCCCATTCCAAATACAAACACAATTCATTTACACAGTAATTTTACAATGGTGATAACAAATTAAAATTATGGGCAGACAGTGGAGAACCAAATAGATAAACTACCCATAGCAAGGATCAGCCAAATTAAAGGGAAATTCTTCCATGTCAAATTTTGAGTAATTAGTACTTCCATTAGAGGCACAGTTCCAGCTTTAAGCAATTCTAAGTGATTAGTGTTCCTTTATTTTGCCTGGAAGTCCTGACTTCAGCGTTCTCTTAGGACATGCATTCTGCTAGCCAGAGCTACACAATGCAGATTAACTCGACTAGAAGGAGATTAGTGCAGGCAGATGAAGATGTAATTTGTCATTCTGTATGCACTGCTACTTCTAGCCTGGGATGCCATTTTTATTAACACAGCAGACTGATTCAAACAGAGGCAAAGACACAATTTTGTCCTATCTGTGCCCATGTGATTGCCTAAGATACAAGCAACGCTGAGATTTGAAAACTGTACATGACTAAGTGACAACAAGGGAATAAAGTGCCAGATGACATCTCCCCACACAGCTCCAACCAGCTCCAGGAATTCAGCAACTGACTGCACACTTAATAATTTAAGATAAATAATTTAAAATGCACGATAGAGGAGATTTTTTCTAGATTTACTCATCACATAATGTAAATCCAGGGATGAAAATGCCAGGCTGAGCAGGAAGCAGAGGCTGGTGTGGTGGATAGCACATGGACAAGGCAAGATTTACTTGCCAGAGGCACCACAGCATTTGCAGTTTGTGGGATAAGCTCTATGGGTCCTCACAATGTTGTCTTTTAAACAGGCCTAGCAGTACAGATCTCCAAAAAATGAGTGCTCTTGCATTTCCTGGCTGTTGTGAGGATGACATGTTTGCCAAAACAAATGGCAAGATTCTTGAAGAAAGGTGCAAAGTAAAAAAATGAAATGCAATTAAAGCGTCCTTTTCTATTTGCACTAGTATTAGACAACTCTTAGAATATTTCATGTTGAGCTCTGATATGCAAGACAAAGCACCACCAAGCAGCAGTTTTACAAATCTTTTACCCAATTTCAAGACCCCTTTGAACATTGGGCAGTACCTACAGCGAAAGGCACGTGGCAGGAAGCACCATGCTTTGCTTTCTCTGCCAAACACAACCACAGCAACAATTACCTTCAACTGCAGCTTCTGAATTTTCCATAACTGCAAGAAGCAGAGCCCCAGGACCATGACCTTCCTCCAGCAATCAGTGGGGCTGAAGGGAAAGCTGGAACTGCAGCTGAGGAAGAGGAGAGCAGAACAGGACCTACTCCCAGGGGTCTATTATGTGCTGGTGAGAGGCTCCAAATTTTTTTTTTTTTGCAAATAGTACTGTTCACACGGCCTCCAGATTGACAGGCCTTGTGTGCTTTTAATATTAATTGATATAAAATGAAACCTGACATTCTTGATCTACACAGCTTCTCTTCTTACAGATTTGTCAGCATTTACACATGGTCAGAACTAAGGTCCAAGAAAGGCAAATCTTGCCAAATATGACAAAATCGTAAAAGGTTCCAATATTTTTGCCCAGATCTTACCTTCATCATCTTTTTTACAATTCTTTTCCAAAGTGCAGTTGCAATGTGCTTGTGCTTTTAAGCTAGGAGGTATGTTAAGTGCACAATGAGGACTCACATTTTTGTGTGACAGAAAAATCAAAAGTGATGATGTTCAAATGTCTTGAGGGAGAACAAAAAATTCTTCTCTGACATCTAACATGCAATGATAAACTCACAAAAAGATACTTTGAAAACTTCATCCCTAAGAAATTCCTATTTTCCCTCATGGAAAGAAACAAGTATCAGCTTCTGCTTGGAGTGACAGCAGCCTTTCCCAGCTGCATATTCTCACATGTAAAATATATGACCCAAATGATCTTTATGAGTTCACTAAATGTCAGGATCACTTATTTTTATTACAAATCCTTTTCACCAGGTTTCTCACTGGAAGATCAGTGCTATACAGCTCAGAAAAGCTTCGGCTCTGTCTCCTCTGCACCCTCATCCAGCTGTGCCTCAAGGCACTGTCAGCAGCTCAATGAAGAACCTGGACACTGGTGCTCAATTCTGCCCATTCTTGTGCCAAATTCCATCCCAGTTATTCTTTTAGAGGAGGGCATGCTGGTTTCTAGTCTTTTTTGGCTGAAAACATCCTCCTCAGTAAGTCAGAAATCATAAGTTATTTGTTATTAGTAATACATTTCATACTTCCAAAGATTTGTACTAAGCCATGACCATGAAGGCTGTCAAATCCACTCAAATGCTTCTTATTGGAAAATCAGGCCTGCATATCCACAGATCCTCCCCTCCTTCACCCACCCAAATTAAAGCTGTAATTCCCAAAGACAGCCACTCTTCTACACCACCACACATTTCATATAGTTGTTATTAATAAAGTATGAACAATGTTTGTAGAAACATTAAAGAATCAGGTCAAGAACTCTGTCTGAATACCAGTGTTATTAAATAAGCCAATCATCCAACTTTGAGTAATTAATGTCCTTGGTTTTTACTTGAAAGCCTCACTTTCAGCATGTTCATAAGAGACAAATGTCCCGAGCCAAAAGGAATGAACATGAATTAACTCTTCTGGATGCCAGTTGCAGGAGGAAGAGAAAAATGCAATATTGGCAGGTTGGATACAGCACAGCACTTTTGATTGTAGGCTAAGTTTAGCTACAATTTGATGATTTCACAACGTGTAGTAAAGGATTTGATCTGTTCCTAGCTGTGCATTATCAGAGTATCTAAACAATTGCCCTAATGCATTTGAAAACTTTAAAATGTAAAAAGAAAACCAACAAAGCTGATGGTATCTCCAGATCACCGTGTGAAGTACTAATAAGCAACTGTGTTATACAACCTGTGTTCAGCAGACTGAAAATGATCTCTCCCAAATCCAAGTGACATCCTTCTGAAGCTGAAAGTGAGAGATTACAGCTGGCTGAGCATGCACTGTACTGTACACTCATTTTAAAAGCTGCCATTGTAAAAGACTCTCCAGGCTTTATGTTGGTTCCTTTGCTCTTATTAAGAGCTGCAATGTTCCTCATATTTAACAATAATTAGAGGGGGAGATGGAGAAAAATTAATGAGAGGGAGAGAGGTTTATTCTTCTAAAGAGGTGCAATAAGATTAATAACAAGACTATGGGCTATATATGTTAATTTTATTTCATCACCTCAAAACACGATAAATATTTTCCAATGGAAAAATTACGAGTATAAAATTTAGTATTATCTTTACAAATCCTTTACAGCCTCAGTGTGTGAAATCTCTCCTTCCTTCCACCAGACAACAATTATGACACAGAAATACTCTCAGGACAGCAGTTGTAGAACTTGTCTGATGCGCTCGCACTTCCCCAGCAGGTTTGGGTCTTCTCCATCAGAACCATCAAATTCCTTCATAAAAGCTTCAGCTTTCTGCACAGTTTTGTCTCGTGCATTGCCCTGAAGCCCTTGCAGATAATCCAGTAAAATGGTGAAATACTTGTCTGGAACCTTGAAAGAAAAAACAGAAGGAAGGAAAAACAGGTTTATTATCTCCCCTCTCCATATGTATTCACAATCACGTCACAGCACCACCTGAAAGACAATTAGGAGAATGGCACAGGCTTTGGTGTTTGCCAAAGTCCAACTGCAAGTGGAAATCCAAGTGGAAATGTTTCCTTTTCCAAGGTTCAAGCTGCCAGGAGGGATGGATGGAGCCTGGTGAGAGGAGTGTCATGTGCTCAGATGGGCAAAGCATCTGAGAGGAAATGCTCAGCAGATGTGGAAGCGCTGATCAGCAAACGCAAGCACTGCCTGACAGGGAGCCCAAGGCTCTGAGGGTTGGTGGAAGAAAAAACCAGAACATGTTAGCCAAACCCTCCTTTTGGAAACACACATGTAAATCTTACTAATTTCAGTGAGAATTGTATACATATGTCTGAGGGAAGAATTTTGCTGGAATTCCCCTCGCCCTTACCCAAAAATTGATTCCTAACATGAGATACCACCCACCACTACACACTTTGACAGAATGCTTATATAAAGGACTCGAATTTAATTTGAAAAACAAACTCAAATTCAGACATATGGAAATAATTTTTAAATCATGCTGACTAAAACTGATAGGCTCTACCAACATGTCTAACATTAAAAGCACTTTAGTCATCTACAGTTGCATTATCCACGTTTCACTCCCTTTCTAATTAACTAGTCAGAGATTAAGTTTTAGCTTATCTGGTACAACATGCAATTTAAATGATCATTATATTAATCTTGACAATAACTTAGCAAGGACTTTGGAAGGATTTATGCAGTACTTCATACCGAAGTACTTTCAAAAGGAATATGTGAACAGAGCTACGCTGATCTTAACTTCATGTTGTGTATCTGTGGAGCAGGTTTCAGCCAATAACAGGATATTTTTTTGCTGTGAATCATGAGATGTTAAAATGATCTCACCCTGCAAATATGTTTCTCCATGTTTAACTTTACACATATAACTTGACATGAGTTAAGTTAAACACATACGTAAGTATTTAAAGGATTCAAGACTAATTATTCGAGGGCGGTTTTGATTCTGCAAAGTATCAACATTTCAGAGCAGACAGAGCTTCAACAGACACTTAATTTACAACTTATTTCTCCATGGACATTTGGCAGCCGAACTTTGATCACTAAAACTTCTATCACTCCAAAAGAAGAGGAAGAAAGAATATTCCAACACTGCCTTCATCAATCAGGGGTATTACAAAGTAATAAATCAAAACTTAAGCCTGCGTTCAATCTCATAACTTGTACACTATGGAAAACCTTCTAATTCTTCACACAAACACTCTTGTATTAAAGAAACAATGCAGTTACAAAAGAAATATTAATTTTACAATGACTAACACCGAAATGGATGATATATGAAGCGTTGCTATACTATACATATCAAACACAATGAAAAATATCTATATTTTTGTAAGTTTTCACCCACAATAAGCTGGCACTAATAACAGATGAACCCATTTAGACACAAACAATTCCAGTGTGACAGTGTTCCTTTACTGTAGATACTCAGTACTGACCTTTTAAAGTCAGCAACATTTCCACGTTTCAAACCTTGGCCAAATTATCTCTATAATCTACAACTCTTGTTCTCAGAGCTCATGGCATACAGATACCCGTGCAAGTACAGTTATTATTATATCATTTAAGCAAACTGCTTGAGGGGACAATTGAAAGCCTGCTCTAAATTTAGAAATCCTAAGCATGCAGACTTAACATGAGGCTGCCTGAAGCCTAGAAAACATTTAGCATTTGGCCCTAAGGGTGTTCAAGTGTTCAAAAAGTCTGATTTTTTTCCTTTAACATAACACAGCTCTGAGGTTTACTTCATCAGGAGCTCACAACACAGCACCCTGTGGGCAAGGTAAGATCATATTTCCTCCTGACTTACACAGACAGCAGAGCCATAGCAAGGACTGGAACGCACAAAGAAAGTTAATGAAATCCAAATTTTAATTCTTCAAATACAGTAGTACAAAAGCAGTAATTTCAGAGGTCTTGGTGAGGTTTTCCAAGGAGGAACACAATCCTTCTTCCAAGGTCAGTTCAAGGCTGGTTTGAAATTGGAGATCAAGATCTCCCAGCACGGCTCTGGAAGTCAAAGCCAGGCTTATGGGATTTTGTTATTATTCTTTTGTTAAACTGTTTTGACCTTTTCTTGTTTCTTTTTCTCTCTCACACACCAATCTTGCCTCTGTCTTAACTTCCTAATATACACTGGAGCTGATTAATATGGAAATAATCCCAAGTGAAATAATTCCTGTCTTTGGGAAAAGGAGGGAAACACTAGGAAAGAGTACCAGGAAAAGAACAGTTCTCACTTTTAAATTATCCTCTGCAACTCTGTATTTTCAGACCTGGAGACCTGCAGACACCCATGTATTTTGCAAAGCAAAAACCAGGAGAGAGAAGCTCAGCTCATTGCTGCATTTTGGGTCACCTTCCAATGAAACTTCAGCCACATCACCACGCCCTGAAATCCAGAAGCTGAAGACTGATCTAGTAACTTCCAAAAAATGCTGTGCCAGATGATAAAGACCAACAAATAACCTCGTGTTTATTTATTCCTGGGTGCTGCAGAAATATGCACACCATAGGTACACAGGCCTGGCTTGGAAGCTGTCAGCCAGCCACCAGATGGATTTTAAAGGAGCTTAAAACACCATTTATCTAGCAAACAATTTAAAAACCTCAGAAAGAGGCCTATCAGTACAGGAAACTCGATTCAGGCCTTTGCATGGCTCTTCAGTAGGCATCCAAGTGACACCATGAGATCAAAGATGAAGGAAAGAAACTTCTGTCTCCTTTTGTATGTTAGTCATGCTTGGATTACCAACAGATTTCATTCTGTAATGGACAGGAAGTTGAATTTGGGTATAAAAAATATTCAAAAGAAGATGAGTGTGCCCTCCCTATGGTCCTGATGAAGAAAGAGACTTCATGCTATGCTTAATTATAAGCACTTGAGCAGTTCTACTAACTTCACTGGATCTGGATGCAGATGTTAATCATTCCCTAAAACTCATATTCAATGCTCCTCTGATTATTAAACTACAAAATATGTGAATTTAAATAAATCAGAGCACTTCCATCAGAATTTTAAGAAAAAGGAAGTTTCACTTGAATGTTGAGAAATAAGGAGTTAAACTGTGTTTTGATACATAAAACAAATGCTACTTACAGTTCATTGTGTCCCAGCATATTTTAACACAAACCCCAAAGTAAACAGGTAAAAAAAGTAAAAACATCCTTCTGCCTGCCAATTTCTAGGTAGCTTTGAAGAGCATACACTGACTTTGAAAGGCTGATAAAGACTTTAAAGAGAGAAACTTAGAAAACAGAAGACAGAGCAAACAACCCAGAACCCAAAATCAAATTTGTATTCTGCAACCAATCTTTTAAAAGTATTTACACCATGTGAACATTTTTGCCTTCATGAAACTCTGCTGTTAATTATCTGGCTGTCTAAAAAGGTAACACCCAATGTCAGGTGATTGGCTTTAGAGCTGCTGACTAATTTGGGTCAGGACAATTGGTATGAGTAAATGTTCAAGTGCACACAAAAAAATCAGCAAAACTTAACTGAGTGTCAACAAAATGAACCAATAAGTGAGGCACTGTGCAAATGGGCAGAGGTTTGTTCTATTGCACAACAAAATGAATGACCCGAAACCCTCATTTGATACCACGATGGTCAGATGCTTATTGGAAATTCAAATTTATGTTGTTTTTTAAGTTATGAAATGAAAGGATTTCTGTATGGATTCAAGCCTGGTTTCTGGTTATACTTTATGCTTTTCACAATCAACATCAGGTTTCACTTATATTTAAATGAGAGAGCTATTTTAACATCTTGGCAATATGGCTGTACATCTTCCATGGAGCCCAGAGATATCTGAAACAATATGAGAACTGTGGTTTGCAGTATTGGGTTCCACATTAGGAAATTCAAATTAAGGATATGACTCAAATTCTCAACAAACTCCAGATTTAAATAAATCATGAATCTGCTCTCTCTATGCTTGCTATACATCAAGTATAAAAATCTAGCATGCACAGGACAATGGCCACCAACAAAATAAAAAGATCAATGACAAGCAATTAAAATGCTTCAGCATCTTGGTTAAAAACAAAGTAATTTGTAAGTAATTAAGAAATATGAGACAAATGCATGCAGTATTAGGAAGTTTTGGTTAATAAAGAATAACTATAACTAATGTATAAGACTGTATCATATTTGTTCTGAGAAAAAGCAGCATGAATACAAACCTTCTCTTTATCATACATGTGCAGGAGAAGCCACGTCTGTCTCGTCTTCTGAAACTTCCATTCTTCTGGGGTTTTAGACCAGCTGTAGAAAATTAGGGGGGAAAAATTGCTTAAATGGCATACTGTGATATCAAAACATTCTTTATTTAGAAAATATTCCCTACAAGGCTTCCAAGTGCCTTTGCATGCACGGAGTGTCATGGCACTGTGGGACACGGATACTGGCACGCATTTTGTACAGGGCCACCTGGCTTCTCTGCAAAAAGTTGTAGGAGATATTATAGCCAAGAAGGTTAGGAATTTTCTTCAGAAAGCACTGATTCCTTGAAGTTAAATATCAAATCACACCCCGCAGCTTTGGCCAGTCCCTTATCACAGACCATTTTACCAGGACAAGTGAGCACCCCAATTCCTTACCCCTGCTGCAGGGCTAACTGAGAATTTGGGGAGGTGCAGGGGACAAGAATCAAGCTTGGGTTTCAGAAAGTTTCTATTTCACAATTAACTGAAATTTATATGAAATTAAGCAGCCTCTGAAGGACTGGAAGGAGAGATTTGTGCTACAATGGTCACCTCAGCCCATCACAGATGGCTGTTCTAAACAGACAAAATTCATCCTTCAGGAGCAAACATTTTAAGGCTTGGGCTTGTCTAAATGTATGACTTAAATATTTATATTTATAGGCTAGAAAAATGGGTTTTTTATGTCTCTCTCTTTCATGAAGAACACTAAATACTGTTAAAAGTGAGAGGCTGAACAAATGATTAACATCTGCTAATGTTTGTTGGCTGTTTGGCAAACACATTTTCAATATACAAAATTTTAGCTAAAATAGCACATTCATGTGCATCTTGAACATGTTTTTAAAGCTGGTATATTCTGGCTTAGATAAAGGCATTTCTTTCTATTTAAAAACAGTAAATCTATCTATAAAATGAAGATTACTTTTTAAAAGTATGTGCTTGAAAATTAGTATTGTAACACATACAAAATCTGACAGTACACTAAAGTATCATTTGAAAAAAAAAAAAGAAAAAATTATAAGGAGAAAATGCAGAAACTTTCACATTTATTTGATTTTTCTCTAAAGAAAAGTAGGTCTCCAGAGGGTAGCATGCAAGATGCCATTAATGTTCCAGCTTGTTTTACACAGCAATAGAGAGCACAGAAATCAGTTGAAAAGCCAGCTGGGTATGAGAATTAGTATTGTTTAAACACTGTCAAGTCTAATAAAGCAAAAGAGTCTTCATCTTTGGTGAATGCTGCACCAGCAAATACATTGTTCAGTCAATTCAATGAAAGAGAAAAAAAATGAGACCACAAATTTGTATAGAAAGGTTTCATGGAAGCCTCTGAAGAAAACCTAAAGAAAGAAATTATTGTCTTGATGTTCAAATTCAGAATAAAGAAAAAGAATCACAGCTCGTTAGGGTTATCATCAGCTAAATATATTAAAAGAGCTTATTACCAAAATATAAGGTAAAAATCAGACAATTAGCAGTAAATCAGAAAGGACAGAGAAAATCAATAACCCAATATATCATCCTTTATGTGCTTGAGTTAAATTCTACAGATAAGCTGATTTAGAGGCTTCTTTTGGAATAATAATATAGTAGCCAAATAAGTAGGCAGAATTTGCAAAACGGATATTTCACAAAAGCAGGAGGCTAAAAGCTGATACAAGTTACAGAATTAAATAAAAAACTATTATTATGGTGAAACCATCCCTTCTCCCATCACCACCAGCCTAGAACCCAAAGTACTTGTAAAAGAAAATCACACAGCCCTTGGTGTCACTTGTCTTTGCAGCAAGAGGCCCAGCTGGACAACAAATGACACCAGCTGAAGTGTGAGGACCAACAGAGAATGAAGTAAAAATGGCTTTTCTGGTGGGTGCAGTTTGTGGGGTCAACAGCAACCTGCTCATCTGTACCCACTGATTCTGTTTGCCAGGCAAACACAGCAGCTCCCAGCAGAGAAACTGGGACTTCTGCAGGAAGTCCTTCAAAACAAACAAAATAAAGCAATGACAGTGCTTGTTTAGCCTGTTCTTCTAGGAGGCTCATCCTCAAGAAGAAGAAGGTAAGTTTAGAATTCTTTTCTACATAGATAAAGCCTGGAAACAGTTCACATTAGAGTCTTTGCAAGGTGACAAGAACAAGCTGAGTGACAGATCTGTGACTGCATCCCAGGAAAACAGTTCCTCTGCTAATGAAAACCTTTAACATATGCTTGTATTTCTCTAATTTCAACATTTGTGATGATACCCATTGGTTGGACACACCACAGAGTACTCTGAATCTTCTACTCTGCTAATTTTGTTTCTATCACAGTATCGCCTGAGTACTGTTGGCATTGAAACTTAAAAAATACAGCCTGATTTCACTTAATCTCCTATAAAACTATAGGATGTTAAAATATCTTTATTACCTAGTTTATAAACAACTGAGACCAACAAATGAGTGCACTATAAGGTTAATTGCTCTTATTAACCTATTACCAAAACCATATGCTCTCTTCTACAAGTTAAGGCGAGTTGCTGTACTCCTGCATCCAAGACTCCATATGGACTTTCACTCCTGTGAATTCTCTTGCAGAAACAAACAAAAGTCTTAGTTTGTCTTCCTGAAAGTTTCTGCTCTATATACACCACAATAATTCATATAAACAACAAATACTTTAACATAATCAACTGCAGAAAGTACATTTGTGTCCATTACAGCACCAGAGCCTCACAAGCCATTTCTTTTGTTTTGTGATCTGTCCTATTAGAATTAAACACTACATTATTACAACAAGAAAAAAATAGTATTTTCCTTAATAGCTATAGGTGTACTCCTATTTTCAGAAAATACTCCAAAGTTTTTAACTGGTACTCCCTCCATGGTTGAATCAACAATGCCTGTTCCTTCCCCTTCAGGAAGGGTCCTTCTCTTGACCCAAATTCCTACCAAACTGTGGGCAAAACACTCCTGATAATGGGTGCACAATCTTTAATGCAGATAACATGACAACTGCACCCCCAACAGTTATTAAAATAAAACTTCTCCACTAATTCCTATGATTATGACAGGTTTTTCCCACTCCTGTGACAGCTTTAACATCTATCACTCCATGTAACAGTATCACTCCATGACGAAGTGAGAGGAGAATCTCCTGTTATCAGCATGACATCATTAGTACATTTTTAGAAATGCTCAACTTCTAAACTAGAAAACTTCAACCCTTACAACACAAGAGAGATTTCAGTTTGCTGTTTACATGCAGATAAACTTCCTTGACATACTACAGCAGGAGAAAAGGCTTTTCCTTCAAGTGATCAAATATACAGAGCAAAACCAACCACATTACAGTTAAATCCCCTCTTTTTATAGACAATTGCAACCTCTTTCACAGTTTGAATTAATTTGGTAGCTTCTGGAATGATCTCTGTGAGGATCTAGCACAAACTATGGAATTGGTTGAAAAGTATACATGTGTAAAACATGTATTTTTCCAGTGTGCCTCGGGCTAATTTTCAATATATTGTACAAACACTAATTGCCTTCTTTACACAGCTAATGTTTGAATCTTCCTTATGAGCTCCAGCTCATTGAAAAAACACATTGGTTGACTTTAGTTAAAGAGAACTTAAATGTTTGTGCAAATGATCTTCCTAAATGGCTTTGAAAATGAATAGACAGAGGAAATGAATCAAATAAATCAAGCAGCTTAGGAAATTTTACATTTGGGCTTTAGTTTTTTTTGCAGGAGAGTCTCATGTAGAAAAACTGCCCAAGATTCTCACTGGTCTATCTCATAAATGACTTTTAGTGTTTCTACAGTCATCTCCCATAAATCCACCCCCAAAACACGGGAATTCAGGCAGTGGAAGGAGGCAAACAGAAGGCGACTGGAGCGTGCAGGGCAGAGCTCTCGCCGGGGTGTCCCGGGAGAAGGAGATGGGGAAGGCAAAGCAGGCAAATTGGTTCCAGAAACACAGTATGAGAAAAACATTATTGTTACAAATTGGATTCAGGAAGTCAACACAATGCATCTGCTGAGACTACTGGCCAGGACAAAACTCTACAGAGCTGTCACAACCGGCAAATAATCACTGAGTGCAGAAAAGCTCAGGGCTGAGAATCAACCATTTTACTGATTCAGCTTGAAAAATTATTGGGTGGGAGACAAGTCTCAAGAAACCAGAAAGGGATGTGCCTGCTGACACCTTCCAGAGCACACAAGAGCACTGCTGTATGCCAGATGCAAGGACACCTCACCGACATCCACTGCTCCAGATGAGTGCCCCTGGCAGTGCAGCCCACCCTCCATACACCTTTCAGCCTCAGTTTCTACCCAGATTGCCACCAAATTTGGATTTCTCCAGCATAAAGCCCAGTTTTAGCATCAGGGAATTAACTTGAAAGTTTTCTCCAGCCCTGACGAGCAGCTCAGAGCACAGGCTCCTGCAGCTCTCCTGTGATTTATCCCATGTCTGACATCCCCAGCTTCCCTCAAAGGAGGGACAGAGCCACAAGTCTGGCCCATTGCACCAAAGTCAGGGCTCCACTGAAAAGATCTATGGAAAACATTAAAAGCAGCATTCTACAACACTACACAGAAATGGTCACATTCTTCCTCTGGGTACTTTTTTGTTTTGCTACAGTTATTCACCACTCTGCAACCTGTCCTTAAGGATCACCTGTGTCCTTCCACCCCAAGGAAGGCTGAACAGGAGTTATGGTACACGATTAAGGCTTGCAGGAATCAAGTTAGACCCTTTATTCCCCAACTCTCTGCAAACAGCATCATTCCTGAGCTCACCACCCTACCCATAAAATGTGGATAACAGGTGTTTCCTCAGTAAAGAACAACCATACTCCACAAAATTCCCTTACAGATATTTAAAGCCTTGCTGAAATGCTTGGCACTCAAGGGACATGCTGGAATATTTCACAGTGCAATGCATACAACAGCAGCCTCTTTAAAACCCCATGCACTGGGGTTTAAGGCAACTCACTGCCCTTATAAGGCCCAAATTTGGAAACTCTGAATGCTGTTATCAGAGTAGTCCAGAGGTGAGCCCAAGGCACATATGGCCAACAGGTGAGCAGGGAATGCTGCACCTCAAAGAGGCTCCCTGGAAGCAGCAGGGAGGGAGCAAAAATTTGGCATAAGCTCACTCTCATGGGAACAGAGCCATTTTATGGATGGAGGTTTTACATGGATATATAAAAAATATATGGATGTGGATGGAAGTTTAACATATGCCCTTATAGAGCATATAGTGAAGTAGGAATAATAATTTTTTCTCCAGTTACAACACGTACAATTATTTAAAGGGAAATGTAAAAGTGTTTATTTTTATTGGGGGTATTCAGAGTTTCTTCTATTTCTCTCAGGGGTATTTAAAATGGATTTACTTTTACAAAGATGGTTTTTGAATGTCTGGTATTCCACACAAAACTGCATGCCCAGAAAGCTGCCTCATGGTGAACTTCATTGCTCAATCCAATGTAAGAAGAAATTTCAGTTCAAGTGTGTGTGATGCTGACTGTCCTAATTTGGAAAGAGCAGCCAAAATTTAAATTCTAGATAGATTTTCTGAGACTGGACTGGAACAGCTGTAGTTAAAATCCTGGAAGCACAGGCCTGTGGTAAGACCCAATATTAGGCATAAGAGACAACTATAGGCTTTAACTGTTTTTCTCATGTTATGGATGAATCTGTTTATGTCCCAACTCCAATTCCTGGAGAAAGCTAATATATTTATGCTGATATTCTCAAATCCAGTTTGGAATCTAACTAAATTATGACTCAGATAAAGGTTTTTCTTATTTTCCTGGAAGAAAGAAAAGACACTAATGGAGCTCGTTTGCCAAAAGAAAACTTTTTAAAATTGTCAACAGATTTTAGAATCAGTGCCACATTTTTGGTTAAAAATCCTGGCACCATTTTTCAATCTGTGGTTTAGAAACATTTTTTAATATATTCTTCCATCTGGTTTAGACACAGTATAATGACTATAGACTTGTGAAAAGGCATGGGGAGGAAGCTTTTTTTAAACTTAGGAATCACACATGCAGGAAAAAATAAATGTGCTTTCAAGTGCCCCATTTTTGTCCTGATGTCCAGTATTAGGACAGATTGCATCTGATTGTATCTGTACAGCAAGCAGGTCACAGGATTTTCTTAGAAAGTATTTATAAAGTGAAAGGAAGGGGCCTTTGTGCCATAAAGCCAAGTTTGATTAGATTTACACAAAATATTTATCACAGCTTATCTTTTATTGCATGTACTTTTATCACTTGCCATTATTTGTAAGGTTTTATGTTATGTTTGCATCCTGCAGCTTCAGCCAAGCTAGAAATCCTCTTCCTCCCCCACCACAGGCTCTGTTCAAACGCAACATGAGACATTCCCTTGAAGAGCTTCAAGTATAAACAGATGAGACAGATGATGGGTGGGAAGAAAAGTTGACCCAGAAAATTGTAACAATGCCTCAAAACCATGCAGCAGGTCGTGAGGAGAGCTCCTGTCTCTTATATTTGGTACAATACACGTGGGGTGCCTCCCTGTGCTTCAGCTTCTCACAGGCACCAACCCACCTGCAAATGCCAGCAGCATTCAACCTTTGCAATTTCTTTAAAAATTATTTTCCTGATATAGTTATTTAGTTGCTGGTATCCACATTAGCCCACCTGCAGCAAAACTGCATTTTGATTAGAAAAAAAATAAAATATATATATAGAAGTAATAATGTGCTGAGAACTTGCTGTTGTTTTCAGTAATAATAAAAAGGTCAGGCTTGAAAGCCCACAGCTACTGTTACTGTATTTCTAAGCTAAATGTGCTTTTTATTTTACATACATTCAGAAAAAGAACACAAAGCAGGAGTTGAATTATCACAGAAGAAGAATAAAAAATAGAATTTGAGCCCTTCAGAGCCAATCTGTTCTGCTCCTGCACGGAATATACAACCAAGTGCTATCCCAAAGCCCCATCTCCTCTCCAGATGTCCATCTTTTCTTGCACTTAATTCTGATCACACTGATTCCTGCACCAGAAATAAGGGAAAGGGAAAATGAAAACAACTGTTATGGCTCCCTCCCATGAAGAACATCCTGGGGGGTACGAGCAGATAAAGAGGGCCCCACACTCTGTATGAAAATCATGTAAGGAGCCAGCTGCACGTAAAATCCTTTCCAAAAGCTGGCACAAGTCCATTTATATAAATGCTTTCTGAAGATCAGATGAGTGATATGCTACCAGACCCAGAAAAAACAAATACGGTCAATTCTCTTCTCCCTTACTGTTACACCAAAAAATGTCCAACTGTGGTACAGAACACTCCTGCAAGGGCACAGATTCAAGCTAAGGAGCTCATTTCATTGCTTTTTAAATTTTAAATCAGCTTCTAAAACTTTAAATATCCAAACAAACAACAAAACAAACAAACAAAAAATACACCATCACCAAAAAAAACCTAAAAAATCCACACCAACAAAACCCACAAAAAGCCACCCAAACTTTTGTGTTTTATTAATAAAACACAAGAAATGTATGAAAATGTCATGGTTTTCCATATAGGGATGCTAAAAATAATGCTGGAAGAGAAACCAACTTGATGTGAAACTTTGCCCGTGAAAGTTTCTAAGGAGGGATGAAAAAATGGCCACTTGGAGGAGGATTTGGATACTGAAGGATGTTGGCTGAGTGGTTTGCTCTGAACCAGCCAGGACACCCAAGAACCAATTTAGTGCTTGTTACACTGAGCTGAAGGTTTGTGTTCCTCTGTTCTGCACGGGCTGTTTCAGGAAGCCCTGGGGCTGCAAAGTGGTGCTGGCACCCTGGGAAGGTGCCTAATCCAGCTGGGCCACCGAGCAGCAGCACCGCTGAAAATGGGCTGCCCTGCTGCACCCAGATGTCTTCAATTTGTCAGGTTGGGTGTTTCTGTGTGGTTTTTCGCTTTGCAAAAGCCTGAGGGATTTCCACAGCCAAGGGATTTCTGCAGTTCCTAAGTCCAGAGTGGCATTTCACTGTAAGAAGGAAAAGCAATGCTGTGGTTCTGCTGAGGAGGTGCCAAATGCTGACCTGCACCACATCCCAGAACCAGGCACATCTTTCCTTTCTGCCCCAGCATCCAGCAGTCCCAGTGAGCCCAGCTGGCCTCTCCTCCCCACAAGATTCAAATCCCCTTCCTGCACCTTTCCCAGTGGGGTTTCCCCAGGTCTTGGAGGAACAGGAGCTGCTCAGAGGGTGGACCATGGTCTCAGAGAAGTGAGGGGTGAAACCCAGCCCAGCAGTCTGGAGGATGGCCAGGCAGGATGGGTGCCAGCAGCAAATGTGAACAGACACCACCAGGGTCCTCTCCTTGCCTGACAGCCCTGACAAAGAACTGGCCTCAAATCAATCCCATCCCTGGTGGCATCCAGGGACCCTCCAGGAAAGGAGAAATCCCCCCCCTCAAATGGAAGCTGAACCTTGAGCCTGTGCTGCAGGACTGGCCCTGTAACTCCTCTACAGAGCTGGCTCGTTCTGATGGCAATGTCCTGTAGGTATAGAACTGTCAAATATTGCATTGTCAAATTCCTACTGAGCCCCTTTACTGAAGTGAGTTCTCTCAGGACAGTACTGAAAAACTGCTATTTATTAATTTGGATACCAGCCCTTGATGCACCCTTGCAGCAATTACATTTGCAGGGTTTTTTTGTTTGGTCTTTTTTTTTTTTTTTTTTTTTTTTTTTTTTTTTTTTCCCCTAAATGAAATCCAAGTATTTTTATTGCTGGCTAGTTAGGCAAAGTTCATTTTTGCTACAGGAAAATGTAGCCCTCTTCAAATAACCCATCCCACAAGAGGCTCTTACAGTGCATCTGTGGTACCACATTTCAAGTTATTCTGGACCAACAAGAATATATAGAAACCTTTTAAAAAAAAACAAAACAAAAGGACATGTCAGCCATCCTTGTCATTTTTTACATCCCAGCCTGGCCACCCCACAGCTGCATTCATCAGGAAGTATGGCAGAGGTGGATGGAGTGCTGCAGACCCCATGGCATCTGAGTCTCCCAGGTTGTAACCTTACAGAATGATTTACTCTTCTTTTTGCAGAGCTCTACAAAGGGCCAATATCAAGATCAACCTAGAAAGTTCAGCAGTTCACAGCCCAGTCACATTTTTTTGATTTAGCTGAGATATTCAGCTATCTCTCACTGCATAATAAAATCTCCTGTCACACCAAGGTGTTTAGGGCAGTGTAAGATTTCCCCCTTCTAATACCCTGTGATGTGTTGCACTACTAAGATTTCAAGTCATTTATGCTTAAAGAAATTGATCTGCCAATTACTGCTTCCTGCAGATGGCTCTCATTCCAATTCAATTTCATTCATATAAAAGTAATTACTGACACCTTTTTAGGCATCATCATATTAATAAATGTGTGAAGGAGGAGACAAGTTTTATTAAGGATCTACTTTTATTATTTCAAAAATACTTCTTGTTATTCTAACTCTGGTTAGGAAGCCTTGACAGCTCCCTGGAGCTAATTGATTAATAATCATTGCCAACTGCATTTTAAATTTTAATTCTGGCTTTGGCTGACTAGTCTAAATGATTCCCTAGGGCTACGAAACTCCTCACCACTACTACGAGTATTTGGGCACTGGATGAATAGTTTGAATGTGTTTGAGGAAGTGGGTAGCGGTGTTAATTCTCCCAGATCTGAATTTTATGACACAGAGAAAACATAAAAACTCCCTTTTGCGCTTCTGCCATGTCAAGAACCTAGTCTGAATGGAGGAAGATGGGTGAGCACAAAATGCCTTTTCTCAAAGCCAGAAGGAGGGTTAAGGATGGGATGCCTGGGCTTGGAGCCAGGAGTGAGGCAGGGAGTTTGGAGAGCCAGGGGAGAGCAGACTTCAGAAGCTGGGAGAAAAAACTGTGCCTCACACTCCTTCAGTGCAACCTCCCTGCAAATGAAAGATTCCCAAAATGAAGTAAATAACCCCTGCCATCTGCTTTTAGTTATAAAATATCAAGAGGTAGTTTGTTGTAATAATTAGATGTGAAATGGATTATTTTAATTATTCTGGTTTTATTTGACCTGAACCATATTCTCCCCAAAGACAAATGGCAAAGATCAAAGTGCTTGTGTGAGGTTTTGAACACTTCAGTGAGGAGTGATGATGTCTCCTTACTGTCAGGATACAGTCCTGAAGCAGACTGGTCTTTTATTAAAGACTCCTGAATCTCCCTTATATACCTCACAAGGTTTCTGAAAGTAATACCAGATGAAATAATATATTAAAGCTGCTTAATTATTCAATTAGATGCAATCTCTTTTGTATAATACCACGGAAAGATGAAAGCTATGTCAGCAATAAATATCTAATGGCTACATTTAATAAACTGTTAAGAAAATTCATTTATACTAAATTTTATTTTACTGGAAATGAGTTATTAAAAAATGAGACATTAATTTTTCTTAACCAGGTTTGGAAATCGAGATGCTATTTTATGGAAAAGAGAATCAGACAAAGAGACCTTAACTACTTTTATCCAAGTATTTGTGGATTTAATACATGTAATGTAGTTTTCCCCATCTGAGGAAGCACTTTACAGTCCAGCAGTTAAGTACTGCTATACAACTTATAATTGTGACAACGTATATGTGAAAGAATTCAGAAGATTTAACCATCCTATTGATAAAATTATCGTTAAATAAAAGCAAACTAAATTTTGGAAAAAAAAAAAAAATTCACCAAAATGCCCTGGAAGCCTCCTCAGGCATGTAAGTCATTTTAAGGGCCACCATACATACCTGACAAACTTAGGAATTTTTGTTCCTAGTGTTATCAGCAGCTGTGAAGTGGAATAAAGCTGCTCTGGTCACCTGCAGCAATACCAGAAAGGACACCCCAACCATGGAAGAGAGAAACCTCTCCCAAGATAGCTATGGAAAGGTTTGGAATATTCTTCCATTAACCCTGCACACCCACCAGAGACCAGTGGCCTTCAGGACTGCCTGAGATGCCACTACAGAACAAAATCCATGCAAACTTCACTTTCAAAAGAAGGAATTGAGAAAAATCCTGCAGGTCTGTTGGGACAGACATTGGTACAGGGCCAAAGAAAACAGAGCCTGTGCTCAGATGAGAAGAAAGTTAAGTCTACTTTCCCTCATCTCACTTCTCTGAAAGGAGACCTTTGGACAGTCCAGGGACTTTGGTGAGTCACGAACTTCATCACTGTTTAATTTCTCACCTGAAAAATGGGGTAACATAACACTTTCTCAAAAGCTGTCATAACGAGAGAAAATAAATCAGTGTCAAAATACTTCTCATTTATTTATCAAAACACAGTTGTGATATGCTATCAGGAAAGGTATGATGGAAAACCTTTGCAATTTTTTTAAAAATTATTTTCCTGATGTAGTTATTTAGTTGCTGGAATCCACATTATCCCACCTGCAGCAAAACTGCATTTTGATTAGAAAAAAAATAAAATATATATATAGAAGTAATAATGTGCTGAGAACTTGCTGTTGTTTTCAGTAATAATAAAAAGGTCAGGCTTGAAAGCCCACAGCTACTGTTACTGTATTTCTAAGCTAAATGTGCTTTTTATTTTACATACATTCAGAAAAAGAACACAAAGCAGGAGTTGAATTATCACAGAAGAAGAATAAAAAATAGAATTTGAGCCCTTCAGAGCCAATCTGTTCTGCTCCTGCACGGAATATACAACCAAGTGCTATCCCAAAGCCCCATCTCCTCTCCAGATGTCCATCTTTTCTTGCACTTAATTCTGATCACACTGATTCCTGCACCAGAAATAAGGGAAAGGGAAAATGAAAACAACTGTTATGGCTCCCTCCCATGAAGAACATCCTGGGGGGTACGAGCAGATAAAGAGGGCCCCACACTCTGTATGAAAATCATGTAAGGAGCCAGCTGCACGTAAAATCCTTTCCAAAAGCTGGCACAAGTCCATTTATATAAATGCTTTCTGAAGATCAGATGAGTGATATGCTACCAGACCCAGAAAAAACAAATACGGTCAATTCTCTTCTCCCTTACTGTTACACCAAAAAATGTCCAACTGTGGTACAGAACACTCCTGCAAGGGCACAGATTCAAGCTAAGGAGCTCATTTCATTGCTTTTTAAATTTTAAATCAGCTTCTAAAACTTTAAATATCCAAACAAACAACAAAACAAACAAACAAAAAATACACCATCACCAAAAAAAACCCAAAAAATCCACACCAACAAAACCCACAAAAAGCCACCCAAACTTTTGTGTTTTATTAATAAAACACAAGAAATGTATGAAAATGTCATGGTTTTCCATATAGGGATGCTAAAAATAATGCTGGAAGAGAAACCAACTTGATGTGAAACTTTGTCCGTGAAAGTTTCTAAGGAGGGATGAAAAAATGGCCACTTGGAGGAGGATTTGGATACTGAAGGATGTTGGCTGAGTGGTTTGCTCTGAACCAGCCAGGACACCCAAGAACCAATTTAGTGCTTGTTACACTGAGCTGAAGGTTTGTGTTCCTCTGTTCTGCACGGGCTGTTTCAGGAAGCCCTGGGGCTGCAAAGTGGTGCTGGCACCCTGGGAAGGTGCCTAATCCAGCTGGGCCACCGAGCAGCAGCACCGCTGAAAATGGGCTGCCCTGCTGCACCCAGATGTCTTCAATTTGTCAGGTTGGGTGTTTCTGTGTGGTTTTTCGCTTTGCAAAAGCCTGAGGGATTTCCACAGCCAAGGGATTTCTGCAGTTCCTAAGTCCAGAGTGGCATTTCACTGTAAGAAGGAAAAGCAATGCTGTGGTTCTGCTGAGGAGGTGCCAAATGCTGACCTGCACCACATCCCAGAACCAGGCACATCTTTCCTTTCTGCCCCAGCATCCAGCAGTCCCAGTGAGCCCAGCTGGCCTCTCCTCCCCACAAGATTCAAATCCCCTTCCTGCACCTTTCCCAGTGGGGTTTCCCCAGGTCTTGGAGGAACAGGAGCTGCTCAGAGGGTGGACCATGGTCTCAGAGAAGTGAGGGGTGAAACCCAGCCCAGCAGTCTGGACGATGGCCAGGCAGGATGGGTGCCAGCAGCAAATGTGAACAGACACCACCAGGGTCCTCTCCTTGCCTGACAGCCCTGACAAAGAACTGGCCTCAAATCAATCCCATCCCTGGTGGCATCCAGGGACCCTCCAGGAAAGGAGAAATCCCCCCCCTCAAATGGAAGCTGAACCTTGAGCCTGTGCTGCAGGACTGGCCCTGTAACTCCTCTACAGAGCTGGCTCGTTCTGATGGCAATGTCCTGTAGGTATAGAACTGTCAAATATTGCATTGTCAAATTCCTACTGAGCCCCTTTACTGAAGTGAGTTCTCTCAGGACAGTACTGAAAAACTGCTATTTATTAATTTGGATATCAGCCCTTGATGCACCCTTGCAGCAATTACATTTGCAGGGTTTTTTTGTTTGGTCTGTTTGTTTGTTTGTTTTTTTCCTAAATGAAATCCAAGTATTTTTATTGCTGGCTAGTTAGGCAAAGTTCATTTTTGCTACAGGAAAATGTAGCCCTCTTCAAATAACCCATCCCACAAGAGGCTCTTACAGTGCATCTGTGGTACCACATTTCAAGTTATTCTGGACCAACAAGAATATATAGAAACCTTTTAAAAAAAAACAAAACAAAAGGACATGTCAGCCATCCTTGTCATTTTTTACATCCCAGCCTGGCCACCCCACAGCTGCATTCATCAGGAAGTATGGCAGAGGTGGATGGAGTGCTGCAGACCCCATGGCATCTGAGTCTCCCAGGTTGTAACCTTACAGAATGATTTACTCTTCTTTTTGCAGAGCTCTACAAAGGGCCAATATCAAGATCAACCTAGAAAGTTCAGCAGTTCACAGCCCAGTCACATTTTTTTGATTTAGCTGAGATATTCAGCTATCTCTCACTGCATAATAAAATCTCCTGTCACACCAAGGTGTTTAGGGCAGTGTAAGATTTCCCCCTTCTAATACCCTGTGATGTGTTGCACTACTAAGATTTCAAGTCATTTATGCTTAAAGAAATTGATCTGCCAATTACTGCTTCCTGCAGATGGCTCTCATTCCAATTCAATTTCATTCATATAAAAGTAATTACTGACACCTTTTTAGGCATCATCATATTAATAAATGTGTGAAGGAGGAGACAAGTTTTATTAAGGATCTACTTTTATTATTTCAAAAATACTTCTTGTTATTCTAACTCTGGTTAGGAAGCCTTGACAGCTCCCTGGAGCTAATTGATTAATAATCATTGCCAACTGCATTTTAAATTTTAATTCTGGCTTTGGCTGACTAGTCTAAATGATTCCCTAGGGCTACGAAACTCCTCACCACTACTACGAGTATTTGGGCACTGGATGAATAGTTTGAATGTGTTTGAGGAAGTGGGTAGCGGTGTTAATTCTCCCAGATCTGAATTTTATGACACAGAGAAAACATAAAAACTCCCTTTTGCGCTTCTGCCATGTCAAGAACCTAGTCTGAATGGAGGAAGATGGGTGAGCACAAAATGCCTTTTCTCAAAGCCAGAAGGAGGGTTAAGGATGGGATGCCTGGGCTTGGAGCCAGGAGTGAGGCAGGGAGTTTGGAGAGCCAGGGGAGAGCAGACTTCAGAAGCTGGGAGAAAAAACTGTGCCTCACACTCCTTCAGTGCAACCTCCCTGCAAATGAAAGATTCCCAAAATGAAGTAAATAACCCCTGCCATCTGCTTTTAGTTATAAAATATCAAGAGGTAGTTTGTTGTAATAATTAGATGTGAAATGGATTATTTTAATTATTCTGGTTTTATTTGACCTGAACCATATTCTCCCCAAAGACAAATGGCAAAGATCAAAGTGCTTGTGTGAGGTTTTGAACACTTCAGTGAGGAGTGATGATGTCTCCTTACTGTCAGGATACAGTCCTGAAGCAGACTGGTCTTTTATTAAAGACTCCTGAATCTCCCTTATATACCTCACAAGGTTTCTGAAAGTAATACCAGATGAAATAATATATTAAAGCTGCTTAATTATTCAATTAGATGCAATCTCTTTTGTATAATACCACGGAAAGATGAAAGCTATGTCAGCAATAAATATCTAATGGCTACATTTAATAAACTGTTAAGAAAATTCATTTATACTAAATTTTATTTTACTGGAAATGAGTTATTAAAAAATGAGACATTAATTTTTCTTAACCAGGTTTGGAAATCGAGATGCTATTTTATGGAAAAGAGAATCAGACAAAGAGACCTTAACTACTTTTATCCAAGTATTTGTGGATTTAATACATGTAATGTAGTTTTCCCCATCTGAGGAAGCACTTTACAGTCCAGCAGTTAAGTACTGCTATACAACTTATAATTGTGACAACGTATATGTGAAAGAATTCAGAAGATTTAACCATCCTATTGATAAAATTATCGTTAAATAAAAGCAAACTAAATTTTGGAAAAAAAAAAAAAATTCACCAAAATGCCCTGGAAGCCTCCTCAGGCATGTAAGTCATTTTAAGGGCCACCATACATACCTGACAAACTTAGGAATTTTTGTTCCTAGTGTTATCAGCAGCTGTGAAGTGGAATAAAGCTGCTCTGGTCACCTGCAGCAATACCAGAAAGGACACCCCAACCATGGAAGAGAGAAACCTCTCCCAAGATAGCTATGGAAAGGTTTGGAATATTCTTCCATTAACCCTGCACACCCACCAGAGACCAGTGGCCTTCAGGACTGCCTGAGATGCCACTACAGAACAAAATCCATGCAAACTTCACTTTCAAAAGAAGGAATTGAGAAAAATCCTGCAGGTCTGTTGGGACAGACATTGGTACAGGGCCAAAGAAAACAGAGCCTGTGCTCAGATGAGAAGAAAGTTAAGTCTACTTTCCCTCATCTCACTTCTCTGAAAGGAGACCTTTGGACAGTCCAGGGACTTTGGTGAGTCACGAACTTCATCACTGTTTAATTTCTCACCTGAAAAATGGGGTAACATAACACTTTCTCAAAAGCTGTCATAACGAGAGAAAATAAATCAGTGTCAAAATACTTCTCATTTATTTATCAAAACACAGTTGTGATATGCTATCAGGAAAGGTATGATGGAAAAGCAAATTATCATTATTATGGTGGGGAGAAGATAGAGACAATATGTTTAAAAAATAATAAATAAATCTCTTTAAAGACGGGGCTAAGCAGTCAGGTATTTTTCAGTTGATGCAGTAAATGATAGATGTCAGATGAAAGGATTTGTGAATTCATGTTAATGATGTTATTAAATACACTATTTCCATATGAGAATGTTTGAACAAAATGCCCAAGTAAATATTTTGACAGCTTTGTTTCACACTGAAAAAATGGCAGAAGTGCAAAGAGACAGAAGGTTCCAAAGTAAATCACTCTGCAGCTTTTACTGAAATATGCTTTGAGAGGTGTACTTGTGACCTTCCATAAAATTAATTCAAAGATTTAGAGATACAAATAATTTGATTTAGAGCCATAAAGCAGGATTAGAGTTCCCTATTCAGTTTTTCTTTTGTTAAATTTAGTGACCATTTATGGTTATGGAAATTAGAAAAGAAATCTCTTTCCTCTGCATAAACTAAATAGGACAACGAGTAGATTCTGAAGGATGGAAGAGCTACTGACTCCAACTGAGGAAAATCTACCATGGGCCTGAGCTTCCCTTTCCTTCTCCACTCAAGCCATACATTAGTGCTCATCGAAGGGTAAGAAAGCTATTCCAAACCCAATCCCTACAGGAAGTTTATCCAGGATAATATTAATAGCTTAGCCATAAAAGGTTTGGTTCAGGGACGGTTGTGTTAGTCCAGCTGCTCTTCCAAAGCTCAGATGAATGAGTTGCATCATAAGCATTTACTAATTTGGCTGGAAAATCATGCAATCATTGATGTTTCTAAAACTTACTTCTGAATGAGTTGAAAATACCACAGAAATGCTTGCAACATCTCATAACTTCCAGGTATAACTAAGCATAAAATCTTAGAACCTGACATCTCAGAACCTCCCAAACACCTGTTTTGTCTCTAGAAACCAGAGCTGCTTATCCAGCAAGCAGGATATGGCAAAATACATCCAAAAACATTTGTAAGTACCTAGAATCCTCATAATTCAATGCATGATTGTGGAGGGGACTTGCTAGAGATTATTAGAATGAAATTATTTTACACAGGAATTCTGTCCATCTGGAGCATTTCCAGGATAGTATTACAGATACTCAGAATATATTGCTAAGGTTTGTTTTCTTCCCAGAAATTCTTGGTAAAAATAGCTAAGATTGGCTCTGAGCCACTTAATAGGGGTTTGTTGTTGTTTCTCTTTCTTTTGGTTGCTGTTTTTAGACTGTTTAGTAAATGATATTATTTGTCAGCATTACCTTGAACTGACAAGTTTATCTTCAGCAGCAGCTCAAGAAGCCTCAGTGCCCGCTCTGGCTTGGAAGTGTTGTCACTTACAAATCAGCAACATGCAGTGCCTCTCATCTGCAGAGAGCCACAACTTCTTAATTCAGGCTCATCTGAGTGTTAACCTGGTTATTCAGTTTCCACACCCAAGTATTCCAAGCACAAGCACTGTCTTGTGTTCAGTGCCAGTGCAGGCATCTCTTCACCATCTGCATTGCAAAACTGGATTTGAATGGAAGACGTTTCTTTTGGTGAGCACTCCTCACACAAAGTCTGGCTCACTCACTCTGGAGAGCTGTATTATTTATAAGTGGAAAAAGACCAGAGAGATAGATAAGGAACAGTAATCTGCATGATCTCACTAAATCAAAAGTAAAATATTCATGTGCTTCTTGCAAAGCAGTGAAATTGTTGTATTAGAACCATAAAAAGCAGTTAACCCAGCAAGAAGTTAATAACAGTTTAAAAGCAATTTCTGCACAATCTGACATCCTGTGGATGTCATGTGGGGGTTAGAAAAACACTGGCATGTCTCCAACACATATCTACATATCACTTGCCATCAAGACACAGGAAAGTGAATCCAGAAGTCAATGACTCTATCACAGGGAACGAAAATCATCGACTCAGGCTGCCATCAGACATCTTGATTAAACAGGCAGAAGCTGAATAGTGCTGTTACTGAGAGTGTAATGTGACAGTCACAGAATCTTAAATGCACAGTTTGAATAATCAAAGGATAATGAGAACACTGATACCTGGAAATGGGTATCATAAAGCCAACTCCGAAACAGGAGTGTATCTGACTTGCTGCAGCGAGGCTGAAGCAGGATGAGAAACCCTGAAAAATGTATTACAGCTATAGTGGTATATTCTAAATGCCACTATATTCTAAATGTCAACACTGTCATTTACACAAAACTCAGTAATAGTTTGAGGGGAGAAAAAAGAATCTCTTATTGTTCAGAAAATTCAATGTGAAATCTCTATGGCTCAAAGATGAATCCAATGCTATTGCCCACAAAGCAAATCCAGAGTGAGAGTGAGCAGGGAGCATCACAGACCCCCAGTCCCTTCTGGGTGGCGAGGGAAGGCAGCTCCAGTAAAACCACATTTGTTTCCAGGTGTCACATTCCAGAAGGATTCCAGAAGGATCCCAGGCACAGGAGTTCAAAGAACAGCAACAGAGCACATCAGGGACTGGAAGGAGCAGTAGCAGAGGAAGGATCATGGATGTGCTGCTTCACTGGAGGGGCAGTGAGATTGAGAAACCCACCCAGCCACCAGCAGGATGTAAACACCAGGATGGGAGAAATTATTTACAAACTGTGGGGCAACACTATGATTTAAAAAACCTTGCTTAATAACAGGTCCAACACAGCAGAACAATTTTTCTGCTTCATATACCCTACCAGCAAGCTTTGTCTTCTGCAGAAGATAATGTGCTTGAGAATGATAACAGGATAGCTCTAAGCAGCACAAAATCTGTGGAGTGAATACACCCCCTCCACCTACCCCCACCAGAATAACTGCTGGCATACCAGCACCCTAAAAATAGGAAAGGTGTGGGCATTGCAACAGAGAGCTTTGCAGAGCTTGTGAGTAATGTCAGGGCTGCTAGGGAACTGCAAACAAACTGAGGTGGCTTCATCAGATGAAGTTACACAAGGGAGTGAAGGATAATGACAAGGTAACTCACTCTCAGCAAGCTGAGACTCCTTTACCACCAACAGAGACAGTGGCTGCCTTTAAAATGAGGAAGATCTCATTTTCTTAACATCAAATGGAAAACTTGCAGCTTTACATACATGCTGCCTTAGGTGAAGAAGAGGAATCCCACTTAGAGGCAGGTCAGGCCCTGGTAAAAATTAGAAGTCAAGCAATAATAGAAACTTGGAGAAGTGCTAAAACAAATTCACTCATCTCTAGAGTATTAGGAAAAGTGCAAGTCTTTGAAATCAGATAGCAGCAAGTGCCTGCCCAAGTTCATATAAAACAGAACAACCACAAATGCAAATTTATCCTGTATCTGACTCTGGATTCATGAGGCTTCTTGCAGAACTAATGAATATGACAAAATGACTAAAAGTATGTAGGAATAGATTAATTACATCCATAGTTAATGCTTGCCCCAGAACCTTTAAAAAATAACCCTGGGATTATTAAAGTAAAACTATTCCCCTTCACTATGCCCCTAATCTTTGAGGAATTGCTGCTCTTTCAAGACACCTTAAAGCCCCAGTTGTTGAAGGGAATTCAGGAACACTGCTGTGTCTAATTACACCACTTTCTCTTAAGTTCACACACTATTTTTGTTACTAGCTAATTGAGATTCATTACTTGAGCAGTTCTCCAATATTTTATGAAATTCAAGATAACTGATGAGGTTAGATATATGCTGCACCTTGCAATCAGGAAGGAAACTCGATCTCAGTTTTAGAGAGCAGGGGAAGGAGAAATGCCATTAAATGCTAAAGTTAGTTGCTATCCAACCCAAGGAGTCAGACTCTGGAAGGAAAAAAAAAAGACCTGTGTATATTTAGATTTCTAGTTTATCAGTTATTCTTTGTATCTAAAAGCTTAAACTGTTGATGGTGACACATCAACACCAGTGCCAAGCTTGAAATTAATACCGATATAGACCAGCAGCAATGAGAATGACTTAAATTCAGAATCAAGTATCAAAAGCCATCACTGACCCTGGCTAAAAAAGTAACCTGTGAGAAGTAAAATAACTTCAAAACATTAAGAATCAACACAGGAAACTACATGTGACACAAGCCCACTCGAGGTGCTTTAAAATTAGAAGCTGATTTTCAGCATCAATGAGCATGGTTGTGTTTGTGCAGAAGCTCCTCCAATGGAGTCACCTGCCCCAGGAGGGGTTGGATGAATGGGTTTGTGATTTCCTGAAGGGCCACCATCATCTGAGCTGTTTGGCCACAAATCTCAGATGTTGCTGCCCACTTTACAGCCCAGCACCAGCCTGTCCTGGTTCCTTCAAAAGTCAGGAACTTCTGAGTGAACACTAATCCACCTCTTGATTCCCTTCTCCAGATAGCCTCTACTCCAGAAGGAGTAAAAACCTGATATGCTTTCTACATGTTATTTCTATTTCTACATCTATATAAGATATGACATACATTAAAAAAAAATCAAACTATTAAAAAAAATGCTTCCAGCAATAGCCCTCAAATTTCTATATTCTTTGAAAGGGAGAACAACATTTCAGCTTTAAAACCTCCCAGGTTTGGCACTGTTTGCAATAAAGTTTGACTGAGGACCAGGATCTGTTTCCACTGTGCAAACCCAGCAGATAAACAACTGCCCTGGGTTGTCCAGGGCTGTCAGCAGTGCTGCCACCACACTCAGCAAAAACCACCTTGGGATCTGCAGAGTCAGACAATTTCCTCACGCCATGGGAAATTCTGCCTGTCTCTCACTTTTCTGTTTCTGTAACATGCCCTTGGTTTGTATTATTCTAGAATCATCTTTTTACTTTAAAGAAATCTCTGACATTCTTTGAATCTTGCCTGAATTTAAATTAGGCAATGAGGAAAATAAGATCTGTACAAAGAAAAGTGACATATACTAACAGTATGGCATAAATAATTTCAAAAATAATTGTACTTCAGCACCTTATTTTTCAAATTTTAGTACATGATAAGTAGTACTGCAAGGCTTAGGTAACTCACAGCACACATTCAGATAATATTATCTATTATTTCTACTTCAGATTATATGAATCTTGTAGTTTCACATTCCTTCAGTGACGTCTTTTCAGATCTCTCTCTATTCCTTTGATGGGTGATGGAGAAATCCATATGTGCAGATCCATATGGCAATGAACCTTCCAAGCCAAACACAAGAACAGCAGCTTCTAGGAGAGGGTGGCTTGCCAAGACAAACAAGTTCTGCCAACATTTTAACACCACAGAAGGTCAGTTAGGTTATAATTAAACCTAATTACCATTCTTTAGAATTGCAACATCTTTTCACTTGAAGTCGTCTAATGCTCAGAACAGGATGGATTTTTATTCTAGATTTTCCAAGAATCACATTAATGAGACAATGCAGTATTCCCTTTAAATCTGAATCATCACTTACCATCATAAAGGAAGAAGGCATGTCGTCATTAAAAGGAAGAGATTTGAGTACTTTATTTAGCCACTAATACTTCATCACTCCTGCTTTTCCCTATTCCTCTGAAGTAATTGGGGTTTTTTTCTTCTGTTCAGTACCACTCTGGGGTTTTTCCATTATTTCACTTTTTTTTTTTTTTTTCTTTTTACCCAGAGTTTTATAACCTTTCTGCTTCAGCTCCCTACTTTCAATCCTCTCTCTATCTTCAGATCTCCCTGTCTGCTCCTTGAGCAAGATGGGGATCTGACAGCAGCAACTTTTCTCTTTTCTCTGCCAACTGCTGCCTTGGAAGAGAACTGTGCTGGGAATCACCTGAACTCATCTCACCAAGGAAAAGATGAGATAAAAATTGGTGAAGCAAAGACTTTTTTTCTCTCCCTCTTTCCTTTTCCCACAGGCCAAGAGAAAGTGAGAGGGGGGAAAAAACCAGGAGTAATTTGGCTGCTTTTCCTCCATCAGGAGCGTAAACCTGCTCATGCTGAGCCTGGTTTCATTCAAATGAGCAAGGAGCTGATGTGGGCTCTCAAAGTCACCCAGCTCACAGGGGAGACCCTTCAGCTCCTCAGGTGCAGTAGCTGGGGGCTGCAGTTTGAGCTGGCATCAGCTGCTGCTGCATGTGGCCATGCCATCTGCATGGTGAAAAAAGCCTCTCCCAGCTAGGATGGCCTTCCAATAAAATGACAATTTGATCCCTCTGGAGACTGGAAAGCATCAAGAACCATTTGTTTTTAGAATCATGGAAAACTGGAAGACCTGCTCAGCTTGTGGCACGCTGTGCCAGCAGTGGGGACCCCAGCAGAGGGGCACAGGTTGGCAGTGCTGCCAAGGGGAGCCAGGGCCTCGGTGCAGCCCTTGGAATCTGGCTGCACTGCTGCAGGGCTGCTCTGCTGCAGGGCTGCTCTGCAGGCAGCAGGAAGAGCAGGATGCAGTGAGCAGCCCTGCCTTGCACACTGTGCCTGATTCCTGCCACCAATGCTCTCTTCAGCAACTCCCCTCGACTGACAGCACGAGGCACAGCTTTGTACAGCTGCGCTGCCCTGCTGCAAACAGTCCCTCAATAAATAACAATGACAGCTCCAGTTATCACATGGTGATATTTGACATTGAGTCCCACCTGTCCTGCAGGAGATGCACATGCCATCAGGCAGGTCAGATGCCACTCCACTTACCCACACTTCTGTCATGGAAGGCTTTTATTGTGGGTGGGGCAAAACACAAATCCACAGCACTCTTTTGTTTACCTCCAATTATATTAATTTCTTGCATCTATAAGATTTACTTATCCTCCCACAGATTATTCATGCCTGCAGCCCTGCGAAAGCATGTAGACTGAAATCCTTCACCCACTCAATATGCTGGAGAGCTTGCAATGGGTTTCCAGAACCTGGATTTTGTCTCCCTTCCCCAGCTAGTCTATTACTTCTTGGATTCATTTAAATCCAGTTATTTCTTTTGAAGTCTTACTGGGTTGAAAAAAAGGTCTGGGGTGTAAGAGGACTAAGCTGTTTTTCTATAGCTAATAATGGTTCAAGATGGTCCAGGCACATTTGGGGCTGGAATGGTGACTACAGCTATGTTTGCCTGGCAGTTCAGCATCTTATGACTACCCCTGTTAAGTCTGCAAAATTCAAATTGTCTGTTGCTGAAATAATCCCTCACAACTTATTGCTGCACATACAACCCATAGACTCTGTATGACAAGACCAAATGACAGAGCTGGTTTTCTATTTCAGGGTAATTTGGTACAGGTTAAATGAAACTCTAGAATCAAATTTGTTCAAATATTAGCTCAAATATAATTTCATATTCTCTCATGTAACAAGGCAAAAATCCATACAGATAACAGTGGAATAACAAGCAAAACCCTACAGCTTGTTCCTTTACTTTCCAAACCTGAAATGCATTATCTGGAGCTCCACCATTTACCAGAGCACACATAGCAGAGAGCAGGCTGAGCGGATGGTTCAAAGCTAACTGTCAATCCATTTGCAGTTCAAAACAGTGGTGAACTGCTCCAGCTGTTTTCCAGATCAAAAAATATGATTGTCATTTTGCTATCACTGCATGCTGAGGGTTATGTAACAAAAATGCACATGTCCCTCTGCCTGGAATGCAATTAATTTCCTCCCTCCCCACTGCGAGTGGTAAGTAACAATTCAGACAGTCTGGATGCTTCAGTTTTGAGCACAGGCAGGGATGCAACCCTGGATTAATTCCACGTGGTAACCCACTATTTGTAACATGCCAGTCTTCTGGAGGTCTTATAGCCAGGGTATATTTTGCAGTTTGGAAAAAAATAAACATTATCTTCCTGTTTGTACATGACCTCTTTACTGTCTGTGCGGTACCCTGAGTGCTTTCCTGCAGGCCTTTAGTTTAACCATAGACTTTGCTTTGTGCTGGAATTCTAAGTCTTCTAATAAGTGTGCTAACTGGGTGAAGGGATTGCTTCCAATCTGAAATCAGCCACTATACTTGCTGTACACTTTGGAATGCAAAAATCAGTCATTGTACATTATTAACTTTAAAATAGTGGCAAAATCCCATCTTAATCTACAAATATCCAAACATTCTGCAGGTGGTTGAATTTAGACTCTGTAATGCTTAACCACTCCATGGAATTTGCTTATATAAAGAGAACGACTGGAAGTCCTTTGCCTAGAGCAGCACACTCAAGAAACAAAACTCATTTTCTCAACACAATCTTTTTTGCAATGTGCCTTTCATCTCTGTAAGTGCAGCTAAGCCCACGATATTTATACAACAACAGTAAGACCTTCAGAACAGGAGCTGCCTTTCTACAAAATGTTTGCACCATACTTAACTTCTCTCTGCTGTTGCTGTAACAGAAACACAATGGGGTGATCAACTGTCCTCCAGGGTGTCAACTGAGATGAAACATTAACTCAGTACTTAACTGCAGCAATTTCCTTTAATGTGTTATTGCTTGGTACAGCTTGCTCTGGGTTACTGGTTTACAGCTTACTTCTCTAGGCAGCACCTGCAGAGGTTTTACTGTTCTTACCTGGTTAAATAGGCCAGAGCCCGCTCAGATCCCGATGGCTTTTTGGGGGGCTCCACCTTTTTAATGGGGATTCCAGCTTCCCTCATCAGCTGTTTCTCCTTCTTCTTGCGCTCTTTTTTTAATTTTCTTTCCAGTTTCCTCTTTTCCTCTGGAGTAAGTTCTTCCTCTTCCTCTGCAATAAGCTCTTCCTCTTCTTTTGTAGCCTGAAATAATTAACATTTAAATGAAGTGTTTATCCTTCTATAGGAAAGTGAACAAAATATGCACAAATGTAATTAAAGGGTACAGGTAATATTTAAAACTAGAAGGTTCAGGTTTCATATTTTTACTGTTCACTGTACTTCCCTCATGCCTCTGCTATGCCCAACTCCCAGGACTGCAAATGCTGCACTCAGGGAGATCTGTCAAACTGCCCTCCATAGATGGTGATACTGCTCTGAGAACTACAGGAACCTTCCATCTATGTATTAAACATAATTTCTAACACTTCTTGTGCTGTTTGTTGTCCCACACTCAATCCTGTGGAGGGGTGTGAACAGCAGAGGCTGTTTCACAGTGGATGGAGGGTTTGGATGATTTTTCAGCACACACACATTTCAGTGGGAGCAGTAACGTTTCCTGAGGATCCTCAGTTTGTGTTTGCTCTGTAACCACACACTTCCCTGGACTGAGAAAACCTCTGTCTGCCACGCAGAGGTTTCTTCTCGATTATGCCAAGGGCAAAGATATGACAACTTCCTCCTTTATCCAAGACCTCTTGGAGATCCCTTAGCAATCTTGGGGAAACATATGCACAATCTTCAATAAACATACACAGACACATATCTCACAAAGGTTGAAATTTCTTTACGTTTGCAGACAGAACAGTTAATTATTCACATCTGAAACCATATTACTATAAATATATGCATCAGTATATCCCACATGAAAATAAATATTTCACATACAGATGAAGAGCTTTAAATAGTTTATCTCACTGTAAACACTGTGTTTGTCCTGGAAAATCCAGTGTGAGATTATGTTGTGCAGAAATAAAATGCTGTTCCTTAGCAAGATGAGATTCATTCCAGGCATTCCCAGATGTCTGAGGGAGGTACTCGCCAGGTATGGTCCTCTGCTAGAGCCTGGGACACCCATGGAGGCCAACTGGGTGAGAAAGAAATGCTCTTCCTTCTCTCCCTGCTGCCCCCTCACCTGTTCAAGGAATCTGTAACTGGAACCTGAATGCATGAGAAGATCTACTGCTTTAGGGCAAGATTGGTTAAAACCATTTTATAAGTTCACAAATCTTATGTGTTACACTAATTTGTGTCAGTCAAGGGCTTTCAAACACAAATCCAGACACAGAGCTAAATAATGTTATTCTTGCTGACATTCAACCAAAGAATGTTAAACAAGGCAATACCTGAACACAATCTTATTTGCCAAAGACACCTGTTGGGGTTTAAACATTTGTTCAGTGTCAATTCACCTATCATCTAAGCTGACTCTGACTCATCTTTTCAACTTGGTGTTTTCACAGACCAAAGAAAGGTTAAGAAAGCAGAAATCAGAACTAATGGAAGTAGGACACTAAAGTGGAGTTGCTCTTTCTTGTTTAAAATACTTTTTAAGTACTTTTATGGAAAGGCCAGCATTCATTGCAAACACATGCAAAAAAGCAACATATGTTGCATTAGTATAGAAGACATTTTATAGTTCATGCTGAGAACAAAATAATATTTAGGGTGAAGGTAGAATTGAATTGTTACACAGAAAACAACGTTTTCATTTGAAAAGCCACCCTGGTACTTACTAAAATAACAATCCAGCCACACAAAGCCCTAGAAAACACTGAGGGTGGTCATTTATAAAGTGTTTGTAAAAGATTACTACAGCAGCTGTCCAACAGACGACACACTACAGTTAATCTTCTTTTAAAAATAATGTAATGAATTTGTTTACTTTTCTGTGAGCCATGAAGCTTTCAAATAAAGTGACTGTGGCACATCATTAGAGGCAGTCTGATAAAAAAGCCTCTGCTTCTTCATACTTACAGTAAATGCATATCTTGGTTACTTCCCTTCCCCCCCATCACCACATTCCTTGCATTATCAAAAAGCTTTTTATCCTTCTCCCTGACTGCTCCATTAAAAACAAAACAAGTTGCTCCCTCTCTGTAGGTCCCAATGTAAATACCAAGCCCTAACAACGTTTGTTTCCAGCATGGATGGGCTGTGGGTGTCTGACACAGGAGCATTGTTCTCCTGCAGGGCTGTCCTGGCAGGAAAGGGTCGGGATTTACAGCTGGAGGCACCTTCTGCTGCCCCACAGCATCATCCAGGGAAAACTGGATACACCAACCTCTGCCTGGGGCTCCCAGCACAGGTACTGACAGAGCCCTCACAACAGCTCAAACAACTTGTCCGGTTCCAAATATACTTTTATCCATCCAGGTCAACTTGGTTAATTTAGTATGATGTGCCACAGTCTGTCCTAGACTGGTTTTTAATTTGAAAACCTCAGGTTTTATGTGCTTCAGAAAATACCTGCATTTAGTGCATAGTCCCTACTGAAGCTGAGGGTGATTTTATCAGTGAGAGTAATTTTATCACAATTTATATTAAAATTACCCCTTCTCCCAAACCTGGGGACTTGAAAGAAAACAAAACAAACCTTCCACTGGAATTTAAATCCTAGCTGTATTTATTATTTATTAATCTATTGGTGAGCCTCTCCTTTCCTTAAATCAACAGCCTGAGATTTTCATTTTGTTTTCCCCAAACCATTAGTGTGACTGTTCATCTGGAAGATGTTTGTGACCCATTTGGATTAAGATTTTTAGTGTTATGTCATTATTTAAACTAAAAAACCCCAACCAACAGGACTTCATTGTTTTGAGGTCATAAATATTCCAGGTTGTCTCCTTCTATATTTATAAAGTGACATCACAATTTGTAGCGCTACAATTTAGCCTTAACTACAACATTGTAAAGTCCCTATTTGAGCATGTGAGACACTTGTTTATTGACATGATAAATTTAAACCACATGCACACAGAAAAACAGCACTTGCTTATTTGCAAAGCCTGCTGAGAGCTACCACACCACCTTGGGTTGTGGGCTCATTAGATCTCAACCTAAACAAGGTCAGGCCAGGTCAGCACACTTGAATGAATGACATTCAGAGGAGAGCCAGTGTTTTCTGTGATTAAGGAGGTGGGAGTCTTCCACTTGTAAACTTTCCAGAAGGCCTGAAAAGGTGCTAAAAGGGATATTGCCACTGGATGCCATTTTTTGAGCGAAAGGCAGACCCCCAAATCTTTCACACTTATGCTCATAAAAGCCTATGTCAGCTTTGCACAGGCACGGAGATATGAGCAAGCAAATTCCCAAAGTTTGTGTCATACCATGCCCATCTGCTGGCAAAGTGCTGTGGGTGCCAATACACTGCCTTTCATCAATGCCAGTCTCCAACTTTCTGAACTGTGTGTAAATATAGCGATATGCTCTAAATAGTCCAAGACATCTGATTCAAAATAGCTGGAGGCTTCAGCTGTATCACTTTTAGATACCAGTTAAAGTTTTCCATCACTCTTTGTAAGCCGGAAATATTGCACAAATTTGAAATATTTTATAAAGGATCCTTAGAAATGAGCTTACAATCATAAATGGGGAGCCAGCTCACACAGACAGGAAGTGTTTAATACTATAAAGCAGCCCTGCTAAGCAATACAGAACAGAGAAACCTAAGTAGAACTACAAGAGAAACCAGCAAAAAGATGTACAGGTTCTCTTGAAGATACTTGAAGATTTTTTTTTTTGCTGCAATGAGAGTGGCAGAACCAAACAGGTGTTGTTTTTTGAGGGCAGTTTTTGTACCTGCATAAAAGCTTGTACTGCCAGGGGAGTATGAACTGCAATAGCTGAGCAAGCAGCACCAAGAGGGGAATAACAGCACTAATAGCAGCACTAATAACAGCAAACTAATTGTGTTGTGCTTCCATAGAGCACTAAGTGCATTTTTAAATTTGCTTCCAGTCCTTGATGGCCTCACACTTAAGTAGAACTGAAGACATCTCCTAAAGACTTCTGTTCCTCCTCCTCATTCCCTCAAAATTCCCACATTTGCACCCCTGGCTGTCCATTGCCAGCACAGAATAATGTTGGCAGAGTCAGAAACTCTGAGGAACTGCCACAGTGAACAGAATACTCATCTATGACACGTTGCCTTTGGGATTCGTCTCTGTAGGTCTGAACTTCCTGCCTGATCAGGGTTTTGGCTTTGCTGCCAAACCCATAGAAGGAACCACAAACCAAGCCACAACACCAAATTCACTATTTATTAGAACCAGTGAATCCAGCTCCTCCAAAACCAATATCCTTTCATCCTTTTCTCCCAGCCCAGCACCAGAAGTCTGTACAACAGCAAAGCAAGCAACAGCAGAAATTCAAAGGAATAAATAACAGTGACAAACATATAGAAAGGGTGTCAAATTTTTGAACTCTGGGGAGTTCAAAATGGAGGGGAAATGGATTTTATGGCTTGTTTCATAGAAGGAGCATTGTATCACCTTGTTTGTTCATGAAGCTCATGTTATTTCATAATTTTTAACATAAAGAAATGTCAAAAGGGGCTTTGTTCACTGACCAAGAGCTACTGACACATCATGTAATGGCTTCTGCTTAGGAGCAGCCTTTGCCCCCCAAGTGCCCCGTGGATGATATCAGCATGCAAAACGTCCTGTTTCTGCCTCACACAATGCACATGAACCCAGATAAATAACTGGCCATCTGCCAGCCTAAAAACAAAAAGCGGAATCTATAAACACAGATCAAAACCCACAGAGAAGAAAGGCTGGCAGACCCTTAGACAAAAGGTTCATAAAAGAAAGATTGACAAATTATTTACTATCCAAGGCTGGCCAAAGAGTTGTGCTACAGCTACAGCTAGAGAATTTGCATAAAACAGTTCAAGGCCATACTGAATTTAAATAATTATTTTCTACCATTTAGCATTCCATGAAAAGAAGAGGTATGACCAGAGAGGGCATGTGAAATTTCATTATCATGCAGAAAGCAAATTTTAAATGAAAAGCAACATGTAGAAGTACTCTATACAATGTCTGTAGTGCTTACAGAGGAAGACTTTTTACAAGTGATATACTGCTCAAAGAAAAATACAACGTTTTTCGTAAAAGCTAGGTGTTTGTAGAATCTCAACTCCTCACAACAAAAAAACTGGCAGTAATTTATATTAAGTTGATTAGGAAAGCTTTCTGTAGATTCAACTCAGGCAGAGAAGCCTCAAACAAGTTCTGCAGCAAACCATATTGAAGTAGGAACAGCCTTTTTATCTTTCTGTTCCAGGAAAGGATTCTTTTTGTGGTCAGGTAAATGTTGGGATTTTGTTTGGTGTTTTGTTTTGTTGTTTTGTTTTTTTTTTAAAGCCTCCGTGTGTATGCAGCTACAGTATCTCAGGAACACAAGTGATCAGGTAGCACCCTAAACTTGCAGCTGTAATTTAGAATAGATGCACCTTGATGAGCTTGAAACCTGGTTTCATTTACAACTGTGTGATCTTTGCATGTCTCAGATTTACAGCCAATTGTGAAGAGCACATAAAGTGTTATCATTAGCAACTGCTGAATAAGAAGAAATTGAACAATTTACTAAATTGCATGAAAGCATTTACAGGCACACAGAATACACAACTTAAAGAATGCAGCTTGTTGAATTCCACTTTATAGACTGGTACTCCTATAAAGTACATACTCCTGCGCCGTGGCAGATTAAGTTCTGAGGCATAAATTAGGATCGTATTGTATTTCTCATTTTTCTCCACCAGTATCACAGCCCTGAGCACAACAGAAATACTTGAGACACCACCACAACTGCAGACTCGGGGAATGCAGTTTTGCTTCATTTGCAACTACAGTGAGGCCAGGAATTTTCACATATTTGCTGAAGGATTTTGCTTACTCCCCTACTCTTAATTAAACAGTGTTAAGCAATCAGGAGAACATGGAACCTAAAAAAAAAAAAAAAAAAAAATTGGTAAATTTGGATACTCGGAAATCATTTGTATCCACATCCCTGTGGCTTACACACAGCCCTTTTAACCCCTCCCCAGAAACGCCGAGGAATTTCAATAGAAGGAGCACGAGACTGTCGCATTGCCACCAAAGTCGCCCCCTTTAGTGGTGCTGACAATTTCTTCTGAGGCTTAAAAAGGCTTTGGGCTGCGAGAGGAGGTGGAAGCAGAGCAGAGGCTGTTTTGAAATCCTTGCTGGAGAATTAGAAAAAAAATAAATAAACCAACCCCAAACCACGAGCTCGATCTCCTCCAATGAAAGAGGTACCACAGGGTGTAGGCAGGTTGCCAGGCGAGCTCGGCAGCGTGACCGCACTGCATTGAGTTTCTTTAATGAAAGCCAGGAAAGAACACATTACACAGTGTTTCTTCTGAGAGCCAGCGAGCCTCCAGTGATTGAAATCAATAAAAACAGTCGGCAAGGGGCCCAGTGGGGGAAGAGAGAAATCTCCACTACAGCATTCAGTTTGCTTTCCACTTTCTCCCTCCCCCTCTAAAGTTAAACTCCGAAGATCACCATGACAAGCTGCCTCGCTCCCAGCGCTGGGAAGACGCTGGTGGGGATTTAAAGGAAGCGAGCGCTTTCCTTCGCCTCCCTGCCTTCGCTCTCCCCCCAGCGCGAAGGAAATGAAAGGCTTGTTTGGAATTTGAATCCCGCCTGGAAAAAACTTCATTGGACAAGTGCATCGTTCTGCATTTCAGGAAAGGGATGGATTTTACGGTCAGAGAATGCTAAAAGGTGAGAGGGGGAAGAAAAGCAGGAATCTGATCCAGCCGGAGCCTACGGACAGGGTAGGATGTCCAAGGCGGACGGGACCTCTGGAGCTGCGGGACGGACTGCGAGCAAGTGCCTGAGATCATCCACATCCTGAGGCACCTGGAACGCTGGGAACACGTGACGGACACGCCAAGCCAGGTAAGCAGAAGCTGCTTTTGGCAATCCCCTGTCCCGCGTCCGAAACCGAGAGCCCCTTCTGCCCCAGCCTGCCCAGTCTGCCCCACGTCCGCCCTCGTTAACCTCGGGCGACTTAACGCTAAGCTTGTCCCGTCTGAGAACCGTGTCAGGCCACTAATCCTCACTGAACTATAAACCGTGCACAAAAGCCCTTTGTTTACCCGTTTTGTGTTAGATTTGCGAGCTGACAAGGTAGGACAGGGCCATTGCGTAAGTGCAGCCCCCCCAGGAGCTGCCGCTCCACGCGGGCCCGCTCGGAGCAGGGGAGCGCGGCTGACACCGCACGCTGGGGCTGCCTGTGATCTGAGAGAGCGCCAGTAATGGATTTCTAATATGGTCCATATTTATCTATTTTATTTATGTATTTTAATCACCATAGCAGCCACATACAGAACATACTTGCGCCGAGTTCCATGTGCTGCTCTGCACCGCGACTCACAGCAGCGTGCATGCACGGGGGCTAGGCTGATTGTTTTGTCAAAAAGAACTTGGCAATTAGTTGTTAACACAGCCAAGGGGGATTTCTGGCACGTTGTTTAGGAACGACCGACACAGGTTTATGCAGCATGTGTGTATTTGCCGTTACCGTAATGCAAACGGGCTTTATCCCCAGTAAAAATGGGGAAGGCACAGATAACAGCTGTAGATTACAACATTCTTCCCAAGTTTTTGGCCACCTTCAGATGATTTACTTAGACCTCAGTGAAGACACAGAGAGCGAAATCAAAGCCTGCCTTCTGCAAGGCAAGCAGAAATAATGATAGCTCCATCTCTTCTCCAGCAGAGGCAGGAATTCACTGGGACAGATAATAAATAGGTGCCTGTGGAGCAAGAGCAACAGTGCTTGTCCCCTTCATGCTGGTCATCGTGAGATGTTGACAGCAACACACATGCTCACTGCTGGAGAGCGACTGGATGCCTCCACTTAAATGTTTCAGAACCTCTTTATCCCCAGCCTGTAGGGTACAAAGTCAGAAGGTGGAGAGAAGAGACTCCAGCTCAGTACCAGCAGACAGAACGCATGAATTTAGTACAGCAAGTGCAGATGTGCATCTGCAGGTGCAGTGTTGCTCTTTCCTTGGGAAACACACACTTTTAAAGGGTCACTTGGTTATTTGCACGTCACACAGAAATGGATGACTCACCCACTTAAAGAATGACCCGGAGAACACCCCCATGACCAAAAGTAAATGCTGTAAGTTGAAGCATGAGCTGTTCCAATAAAGCTATGAAAATAACTGCGGCAGTATTTAAATAGTAAGAAGTTTCTAGACTAATTTATTAACCGAGTTTTTAAATTTTCACACAAATGGATTACAAAATTATAGCTGAAGGTGTAATTAAGGAACAATCATTTACAACAAAAAAGCAAAGTTATGATTCATAATAGAATAGGATCCTACATGAAGTTCTGGGTATACCCACAGACCCACAGTTCATTTTGCAAAGTCAGTTTTCTCTTTTGCCTCCCCTGCACAGATCCTTTGCAGAAACGACAGCACCTTCATAGCTCAGGAATCACAGGAATCATTCCCACACCAATCAACAAGTCTGCTTTGCACTGCTCTTGGAGCTAAATTTATCCTCATGCAGAGGAACTCATTAAGTCTTTATTTAACATTTCAGACAAGGAAAGCTTAGGTGGGACTTACACAACACATACTGCTTGTACTGACATTCTCAAGCTGAAGTGATATTCCTCCCCATTACTCCCTCAGCAAAAACAGAAATATTACCTTTAAAGTGTGGGAAATTTTGCTCATGATGATGCATTTTTTAGAAGCCAAGTGGCGTGAGTGACCACTCTTAATGGAATATCTTCTTTTCAAACACACAACATAGAAAGAAATGTATTTTCTCCATCAGAGGTTGTGATGAAATACAGATATTCTAGCAATCATACCAGGGTTTTTCAGGCCTGTCAATGTTATTAAAGCTGATCCTGTGCACAGTGACCTATCCTTCAGACTCTTCCTCTGGAAGATCTGGAAGAATCCCATGTTGCTTTGCTGGGTTGGGTACAAAAGAAAATAACTATTGGGAGCCAATTTTTCATGTTTCTGCCAGTCTTGGAGGTCCCATATCATCAGGAGTACTTTGTCCTTAACAATGACACACATCTTCATCATAATGACCAGTTCCTAGTAGTTCATGGCAATTGTCCTTACTGCAATGCTTGTTGGTGAAAGAGCTGTTTGAAAACAGTCCATAAGGTTTTGAAACAGTCAGAAAAGTAGATTAAAGTATTTTAAAGATGGAAGGACAAACACTTTAATGACCCCCATTTAAGTCTTTGTGAAGGAAAATATCTGGGATTATAAAAAACAAGTTGAATGGCCATTCAAAAAATGCTGAAATTCAACAATAAAGGTGCAAACACCAGAGCCTGCTGAACACCTGGACAGCCTGTGTTCAGTGAAACAATATTCATGCCTGCACTGGGGGGAGAAGCGTGTTACCATTCCTTTCAAATGAACATGATCTGACACTTCTTGAATATGGTAAAGCTTCAAGGTGTCTCCTTTCCTATTTATACCAGTGGTTCATGTTCACAGTGCTGGATTCACTCAGCTGAGTATATTTAGTTTGCTCAGTCTCAAATTGACAGCTTCTCTGTAATGTATCCATTCTGACTTAAAAATGGAACATAATTAACATACAGCTGGAGAAGGTACATTTTTGCCATTTATGGGAAAGATTAGTGAAGCTGAAGATGAAATATTAAGTAGAAAAGAAATGGTTATTGATCCATAGGAAAGGTGACTTTCCCTACAATTCATATGGGAATTCTTGTATTTGACTTAGGAAGACATTTTTGTTAAAAACAAGGTCAACAAAACCCATAAAAAACTTTGTACCTCCTTACCAACAAGCTGTCACTGTCTTCAGCTGCAGAGTTAACAGGATGTATAGCTACAGGGAATGAATGTCCTGAGACATACACACTACTCTCAAACCCTCCATATTCTCCCCGACCTAACAGAACTTTTTTTCCTTAATTTCTTAATAAAGCAGATGTTTTAGTCAGTTATACCAAGATCTTCTTCAAAACCAAGCTAAATATTCCAGAATGTGTTTCATCCATACCTGCATTTAAATACACTCAGCTGCACACGTAGGCAGGAACATGCAACTTTCAATTTGTGATGAGCAAGACCCAAGAGAAGATATTCAGGAAAATGGAGGGGGCAGGATTCATTTCTTTAGCAGAATGTGATCATTCCATGATTCAGTCACCCTAAAATAGACACCCACAGAAGTTCCACACTTGGAACACGAGCAGCCTCTCAACTGTCCTGCACCTTCATCCCGAGCATGAGGGTATCAAAAACCTCAGCATAAGTCTTGCCTCTTGGTTTGCTTTAAAATCAGATAAATGGTTTGGGAGACAGAGAACTGGACCTTCAGTTTGGCTGAGAAAAGAGAGACACCTTTAAACAAAATAAGGAAGGAAGAAATGCAATGGGCATTACTGATTTTTGCATTTGACTTCCTGCCTAGTGATAACCAGAGGCGGATGATTGAGATTGTGACAGGTAATTTGTGTGAAATGATCCTTTTTCTAAATATATATAATATCTACTAAGAGACCTTTGAACACCTGTATGCAGGATTTGAAGATGTTTAAAGAAACAAGTACTATAAAACTGCCACTGAACATCTTGTTTTAAGAAGTTCTTCCTCAAGCAGAATGGTAAAGGAGGAATGTTTTTAAGAGCTGGCATGAATTACACAATCTAATTTTCCTTCAGGACTGTGTACTGCTCTTCAAATCCCCATGACCAAGTGCAAGTGGTACTTAACATGACTGGTAGGGAGAAAGAATTTGAATTTGTTTGTAAGTTTAAAATGGTCTCCTGAAAGTTCTTTAAGAAAATTCCATCCATAATTTTCAAAGTCTTTGAAAATAAAGTGCAACCCATTCCAAAATCCTATTTATTTATCCATGCTCTACATGCTTTCTGTTCTTGTGAGCTGTCTGGTAACTATACATCTATGATAACAACTTTTAAGCTCTCCAAATTTATCACACAGCTGAAAATACTGAAATGACATCTGGTTTTTATAGCATCAGGTGTGCCTTCGTTATGCGTTTGTGAGGCAGAGCAGAAAATTGAAAAACAATTATGATTTAGGAAGCTAAATTAAAACCTGTTGACTGTTTGTAAAAATGGTCCATAAAACCTGTTTGTATTCCAGCAGACCACACTAAAAAGTATCATTGTGAAAGCAGCACAAAACAAGGTGTTGGTAGTGTTTGCTTATTTTGGAATTAAGGCATCTAGAAAATGATACTAAAATAAATTTATATTAATTTGCATTTCGATAATAAGTAGCTTAAGCATATTTATAAAGTAAGTACTAGAATTTACATGGACAGAATTTACAGCTTATGATAGTTTTAAACCCAGGCTTTACCTGCTGAACTTACATTTTACATCTTTGATAAACCAAGTATAAATACAACAGGAAACATCAGCTGCCCACGTAATTTTGAAGTTAAGTACAAAACAGAGTGGAACACCCCAGATGGAAGAATATGTGAAACACAGGAAAGCCTGGACTCGGCAACGGCAGGATTAAGTTTATCACATACCTGTTCTGTTATCGTGTAATTTTGCAGGGATCAAAAGAAAGTTTTAAAGATAGGAAAAACAAGGAACTTCTCCATGGCACACAGGGCAGCACAGGACTGGAGATGGTCATTAGAGAACGCAGATGGTCAAAGGTAAATGTTTGAGTTGTTACTGAACCAAGAGTCAACATTTCCATAGTGCACAGGGATAATGGCTGCAGTGCGATTAGAGATTGCAGAGCTTTGGAAGTGAAGTAGTTTGTGCCTGGCAGAAAAAAAGAAGAGCAAAGGAAGGGAGAGAGAAACAGAAAATGGAGGATCCATCTCCAGGGAAATCCTGATCTTCAAAACAAAATTTAAAAAAATTAAGTAGTCTGGAAAAAAGCCAAGATGTCATAATTCATTGTTGAATGGCAACAGAAAAGCTTCGTATTTCTTTTTGTAATTGCAAACAATAAAATATACTTTGAGACAGAAAAATTAAACTAAAATTAAAGTGAAAATATTCTGCCTTAATGAGAAACATTCCATTATTGTGAATGTGAAATGAGCAAGCAGATATGATATTTCTCTGTTGAAGACTGAAGTAAAAGTCAATATGTTTCCTAAAACATGTTAAGTAAAATTGCAGTCTCCAAAGGGAAAAAAAATCAAGTTTCACAAAGAAATTTCCTTATCTTTTCCTTTTTTAAACTTTCTTTAAAAAATAATACTTGCCCTTGCAATACTGGGAGCTAAAATTGTACTGGAAGGTCATAAGGTGGAAAATGGAGATAAGATCTCCTGCCAGGGATGCAGGAAGCATGGTTACTGAAATGTGAAGTCAAGGACAACAGGGAACTCTGGAAAAGTTAGGGAAGCCAGGAAAATCAGAACCTGTTTTTCTATTAAGATAGCAAAGACAAAACATTGTACTTCCTGCACAGATTCTTCCAGATTCACTGAGTGAACTCTTCAGTTATTAAAGGCTTTCCTAAAATCTGTCATTGAACCTTAAAAACTTTTGACTCCAAAAACTCCAAAGCAGTTTTGAAGCACTGGCTTTTCTCCCATTGTACGTGACCAACAAAGCATCCAGGAACAGTAAGTGGTGAAAATTCGTGACAGATTCCAACTTTCAAGTCACAGAAAGTTGTCACAGCCACATTTATATAATTTAAGTCCCTGATGACCTAAGTCTGCCATACCTTATGAACAACAGGAATAGAAAATCTGAAATAAATACACGAAATGCATGAAACAGGGCCAGCAGCAAGGCCAGGAGAGATTGAGGTTGTGCAGAATGATGATAGACCTGGGCCCCACAGCTTCCACAGAATGGAAGGCTGAGCCTAGCCACCAAAGGAATTCTGCAGGAGACAAACAGTGAGCAAAACTCCGAGTAGTTGGTAATAAAAGTTTGCATAACATTTTTCAACCAGCTTGTAGTTATTTTAGGGCATCTGAGAGTTTAGAAAGGTACCATACCGTGGTTTAACAACTGTAATTAACATAATTAACAGTTCTGGTCTATGCTTTCTAATGTTTAGGTGCATGATTCAATTCTAGTTGCAGTCAGGGTTTCTAAATTTCAAGTGCTTTTAAGCATCAGCAGAACATTCTATTACTGCGTTGCTGGGCTAGGTTTGGCCAAGGGTGAGATGTTGTGGTTAGCAAAATCTAATCTGAGATGCAATTTCATAATTACGTCAAGGATTTCTGCTGCTCTGAAGAAGGCAGTGGGAATTATTTGAACAACCAGAAAAAGAACAGTGATATATACTGAGAATTCAAACAGCACCCAAAATGGAGAGAAATGCATAAACTCTGCATACAGGAGGCCCTCACTGGCAAAATATATAGAATGTTCTTAAGTTGACAGTTTTATAACTCTGAATGGTTTCGCAAATGAAATCCAAACAAAAGAGCAGAGATGTACTCTAAATCACTCAGCAATTGCTAGTTAGAAAAACCAGCAACCACTAACTCCTGCAAACAAAAACAGTTGCCTTAGGAAAGCTTAATGAATGGGAAAGATGTCAGAGTTTTTGTTGTTCTTCTTTCAGCTTTATTTTTCTGTATTCCTGAATCTGTACACATAATGATTCAGTTCACCCTGACAAATACTGTATAACCAACTATCAATCACAGCAACTTTTTATATGTTGAGAGCAGTCAGATACCAAGTGATAAAGCGAGTTCAGGCAGAGGGCATATGTTAAGCAGCTGTGAGTCCTTTACTCTGTCTGCAACCTAAAAGCTTAATGTCATTACACAGAGCTCTGATTTCCTCCTTGCCTTCCCTACCCTAGAATACCCACATTATATGGAATAGAGATTATTAACTTAATGGAAGAAATACAGCCACATAGTGATTGCAGTGGAACAAACAAGGTGCTTATAAATTAGATGGAGCTTATTCTGCTTACAGTGAAAGATTACACAACCAAGTGCTGCTGTTTAGGCTCTAAAGAAAGCTTTACACTTATGAATAAAAATCTCAGGTAATAGTTTTAGCACCAATTTAAACCTGTATAAGTCAGTACTGCTGCCAAAAGACACACTCTCCATCTCCCACCTCTTCCTCGGCGCAAGTGTTTGCAGAGTTTTGTAAATCCATTTGGGTGAAAATTACCTCTCTGCCCCCTCACAAAGGTTACTTTATTACAAAATCAGTTTGTTAATTTGATTCACTGTGAACATTTCTGCCAGCAAAAGGAGGAGGTGACAGAAAGGTGGAAGCAAGTGGAGGTGCAGCTTGTGAGATCCCATTTTTTGCACCCTCTGGCTGAAATCACCATTCCTTAAAATAAAAGTGTAAAATACGTAATGTTGCTATGTGTATCCTACCTTTTACATATTGGGGTGATGAACTGCAGCTTGTCAACTCTCAAATAACCAAAGATCATTTGGTATTTGTTGCTCTTTAGTAGCATCATGCATTGCTGTTTTGGGCATTCAATTATTTCCCCCTAATTTCAAAATTACTGTAGAGGTCTAGTAAAGGCAGAAAGCATCATTTCTGCTTCCAAGGGCCTGAACTCAGGTGTTTCATATTATTAAAAAAATATAATTGTAATTTATTGCAGATGCAAACAAGTAAATTTAAAAAATGGCAACAGACAATCAGTATAGCAATTAACAAATGTCTTACAGTGTACAGGACTCACATTTCCACAATGCTGGGAGCATTTGTATAAAAGGGAAGTTCCCCTCTGTTCTCCATCCTCTCAGGTGGGCTGCTGCTTCAGTTAGTTTCTCCTCTGGCTGCTGGAGCTGTGACTCCCTGAGCTGCAGTGTTCCCCTGACCAGCACAGACTCTGGTTACCTGCCCATCAGAAACTCTGAGGCACAGCCAGGGAGCAAACAGGAACTCCCACTGGAGCTGCCAAGGTTTTGCAGCCATTTCAAGGTACAGCTCCAGTGAGAAGATGCTGGTTTGCTTCCTGCAGTGTCAAGTGAGCAGGAAAATCCCCTTCACTCACTGCCTACATATCAGTGCTCAGTAAACACACCAGAAACAAGTCTTCTGTGGTAAAAATCCATGGGTTTCCCTGCTCATTCTGGAGTGGGTAATGGTAGCTGTCAGTTATTGAACTGCTCCAGCAGTTTAACAGATGATGACTGAGTTCAAAATGAAATTTCACTTGTATCATTTAGCTAATTAAACAAATAAATGCTGCCATCTAATAATAATTCATACCCATAACTTCATTAAGATAGCTAATATAATAAAGAAAACAGGTTATCTTCATATACTGTACAAATAAAAACATATTGCAAGATGTGGTCAAGGCAGTTCAAGAACAGCAAGTGTTGCCATCCCCTGTTCTTCCCTTTGCTTCTCCTTTTGGACTTGCATCACAACATTCAGTTCAGCAATGACTCAAAGCAAGTGGCCTGTTAGGAATTAAGCTCTTGCAGCCTTTAAAAAATCCTCACAATTCTGTACACAGAACATCCAATAATCACCCAAGTCTGTAAGCTCACACACTGTGATAGGAGATGCTACCAGCAGAATGGAACAGAGCAGTTGTAAGAATTAACTGAGATTTTGAAATCTTACTGCCAAAACTTTAATTTGGTCTATTTAAAACTCTTTGTCATGGGTAGGATGCAAAAATGTCTTTGACATGCCTATGTGGCTCTGAGTCCACTCCTGCCATTAGCTAATTATTAGAAAATCTTACCCTAACAGTGTGAAAAAGGAGTTCACAGCTTCTACTTCCAGAGCAGAAAGAAGAATGGGCTCTAATATCAAGGATTCAAACACTGCCTGGATCTTAAAGGACTGCCATTGAGTTAGAAGTTAATCAACATCTTAATTGAGAATTTCTACCTGGGAGCTGTGTTTATTTAGTGACAGGACAGATTGTTCTGCTTTCTGAACTCACACACATAGAAACGTGTTTGTCTCAAATTCAAACTAATGTTTATCCCAAATTCAAACTAATGTTCAACTATCAGGTTATGTTTCTGCCAAATATATGTATATACATATATATATGTACTTCAGCCAATCAGTGTATCTACAGAAGAAGTAAGGACTTAAATTTGACACACTGGTGTGACTTTCTCTCAAGTAAAAGGATAAAATAAAAAGAGTGTGAACTTCCACAGTTCAGTTGTTTCATGAAGAACTTAAAAAAAAAAAAAAAATTAAACATTTGTCTGACTTATTTTCATGAAAAGGGTCTTTTATTTTGACCACAGTACTTAAGGTCATCAGTGCAGAAGTAATGACACAGAGAATTGTTCAGGTACAAAATGTCTAATTCTTCAAACATTTGGTTAATTTGTTTTCTAAACCTGAAGCAATATTTGATCAGTTGAACAAATACTTGAAATGCATTTGGCTAGTTATCTATTTAGAAAGAGAACAAATTTATTTAAAAGGGTTTCTTTTACCCTTTGGTCACCATAGAACAAAAGTTAGATTGAGCTCACAGGATTTTAGGATTTTTAAAATTTTTTTTAACCTAGTCACAGATTAGATCTCCACAGAGATTATTGCTGTCAGGACACCAGAGATAATGGGAAATGTTTTAGGAATAGGAGTGCTTTAACAGGAAAAGGCATACATGCTGTAAGAACTGATATGGCAAAACACTCTTCCTTTACCACGTAAGTAAGCAGAGCTGGTTTAGGATGTCTGTGTCATTTAGGTAAAAGGAGCACATATTTGACAGTAGGAGCATGCATATTCAAACCTCTACAAAAGTTCTGACTAACTACAAAAGACAAAGTCTAAAGAAGTGAAAAGTGCAGTCATATCAAGGTTTGTTTTCAGTTTAAAACTGGCACATGATCAAAAGACTTGAGACACAGTTGTTGCTTGAAAATCGATAATTAGCCTGAAACACCTCCTCAGCTGTTCAGCCAATAAATTTACTAGAAATAAAAGGAGAAAAGTATCTAATACAGCTCCTCTTACAAGCAACTGTCAAGAGTTTTTAAGGCATTTTTATCTATTCAAAGAGTAGATGTACTGCCAAACTGCCTGTATATCTTTCCTTTCTAAATAAAAAACTACTTTAGATCCACATTGGGAGGTGTCAGAAACATAACCCATATAACAGAGCACACAGACCTCTAAAGGCTTCTGAAATCCTTCATCCCTAGTAAAAGCCCTTATGTATCTTTCATTACTTTCATTTTAGCTTCTTAGATTAAGGTTGTATTTGTATTTCAGTCAAATTAGCCTTAATGTTCCTGGTACTGTCACAATTTAAAATATTTTAATTTTCCTAATTCTGTCCCAAAACTTCTAGAATGTCTGTCTTCCTTGCAGAGTTACATGGTTGCAGTAGGACACCAACTGCAGGTTCTCTGAAATTCTTCTGAAGTTACACTGAGGGAGATGCCATTTGTGAATTCTGCTTTAACATATGTTCAGTATATAAAGTAATTTAAGTGCTGTACAATAAATAACACAGCAACATAAGCTTTCAACACATTTTGAAGTAAAGTCATAAAAACAGTCTTGTTTTGGCCAAAGTGCAAAAATTTATTCGCAACAAATGTTGCAAATAGGAAGCCACAGAATCCACTACAAAGACAGGCTATTCCATAGCATTTTTGTGGCTCTTTCTCCAGGGTGATAATCAGAATTTTAAAAACTAGGCCATGTAATACCTGACCTGCTGGGTTATCAGTGTCTTTTGCAGCCCTGTCCCCACGGCACGTGCTCAGCTGTAGATGACAACAGCAGCTTGAGGGATAAGCCACAGCAGCACTTCTGGGCCTTCATTAGCACAGAAGCCAGGGTACAAAGGGCTCCACAGCAAGTGGAGAGGAAAATGGATTTATGGTATCAGTACAGGCAATGCATTTTAAAGAGCTGGAGCGACTCCACAGTAATTAAGAACTTCTTGGGATAATCGTTCACTGGCTCGTGGTGACTTCCAGGCAGGGATCTTGCAGAAGTGAGTAATTAGAACCTATTACAGTAAGATTAAGATGTCTTTGCCTGAACAAGCATTGGATATAGCATCATCCTTCAGGAAGAATGATGGGTGAAGGTGTTAGCTGCACTCTCACCAGTTCTTCTGGAAACTCTTAGGTGGAGACACGTCTGACAAAGCTGCAGAATTCTTTCAGTGCTCATGAGGACACTCTGGGTTACACACATGTGTGTCCACTGCCTTCTGCAGCTGGTTGGTTATTTAAGGACCACTGAGCAGGGCAGGTACCACTTTGGGTGGGAAGATCTCCAGGGTTAGGGACAGGAACACTGCTCCTGGCACATGATGGAGGACTTTGCTTGCCCATGTCTGTCACTACAAGCAGTACTTGTCAGTTTTGGAGCACTGGGTGTCACCAACTGCCTGCTTTGAATTTTGTATGATGCCTGGATCATTTGAGGAGCTTCTACTGTAAGGTGCCAGCTGGATCACTGGCTTAGGCTTTGCATTTTGGCCAACTGAAAAAAGTGACCTTCAGTCACATTCCCTTCTCCTCAGCCTTTGAGTGAGTTGAATTGAGGAAGGGGAAGAACTAAAAATACATGGAAAGCTCGTAATGCTAATTCAGTTTGGTATGCTCATACAGCTCACATGACTGACATGAAATCCCTCACAATTGTGAGTAATTAAGAACTGTAACTCAACAAATTAAAAGTGTTTGTAGGCAAAACCACAACTGGATCCTCCCTTGCAGCAGAACTGTCTGATAAGGTCTGGACTTCCATATTTTCTCATGTTATTTTCTAAAGGCATCTCCATTCAAATGGTTTCCTGATCAAAGATAGCATATGGCACCAGAAAGAAACGAGTCTCTCCAGAGCTGCCAACTCACTGCACCTTCAGCACTGAATCACAACAGAACCTTTAAACTGGAATGTTTCTGAAATGCCAAGTCTAATGCAGATACCGACACTAAACTTACTGTGCTGTGCCCAAAAACTGCAAGAAATCTAACAAAAGAATTCATAAACTCTACAAATAAGATCTGTGAAAGGTACTTTACCCTGAGAACAGTATTATCAAATTCAGTTCCAGTCTGGAAGTTCAGAAAAGAAAGGAAACATTAGCATTTTTCTACTTTAAGAAACAAGGGGGAAACAAAAATCTTTGAATAGTTTCTTTCTTACTTTGAATGCTCTCTTTCTCAGCATCAGATTCATTATACCAAGTCATCACAAACCCATGTATTTCTGGCTACTGAAAGACTTGTGGGCTAATGTAGGGGAGAAAAAAATCACTTAAGTCAGACTTCATCCATACTGTTCTCACAAAGTGGATGACACAATGCAATAACTTTAATTTCTTCATTTGGAAGGGTATCTCATATAGTTTGTTCTTTCTGCCCTGATTTACAGTATAAAACCCCCAAATTATAAAAATACCTTAATATTTTAGCCTTTTTGGATTTTCTGTATTTTTTGTTACTTTATCAGGCCTTAAATCCTAGGACTGCCTTTCTCTGCCTGAAAGAAGAAAATACCCTCTTATGTACCCATGCAAAAAGAACATTTACTATTCAATCCTTTTAGCTGCAAAATCAAATGCCCCAAAGGAACACAAAAAGGAATCAACTTCAGACATACATTTCAAACACATTACACAAGTGATTAAAGAAAAAAGGGAAGAAATCTAAAATAAACCTACTTGCATAACAGCCTGTGCACAACCCCTTGAGATTTTAGAGTGGGATAAATATGTTTCAGACTGTGCCACTAATGTGACGTTTTAATGGTGTGAGAATGATAAACAAAACTTCTTAGAGATAGATAATAAATGATAAAAGTCTGATATACAATTCAAAGGCCCAAATAAACAAATCTGCATTGATCTTTTTCTGCCAAGAGTGGACTTCTCACCAAACCTGGTGATGGATGCAAGAGAGTTGAAAATGTTGTCACTTTTTCTGGACAATGAAGCAAAACCACAGAACTAACAGGAGAAGCAGCCAAGTTTAGCCACCACATTTGGCTACTTATATCCTATAAAAACACAGGCAGCATCTAAACAAGGATACAATTGTCATTCCTTTGTAAGAAAATGATTAGTTGCACTATGCTAATAACATGCTCTGAAGTAGCGAGGAATCAGAATCGATTTTCATGAAGTAATAATACCAGAATGTGACTCCACACTTCAGTAATAATATTTTCTGCTGTTAATGTGCAACAAAGATGTGTGCAGCCAAGGGATGGTAAATACAGATCCAGGGAATTATTCAGCATCTGGTCCAAGCCAGTTGCCAGTGAGGGCAGGAGAGGAGGACTCAGGAGGACACGTTCTGAGCTACGATGGCTTACGCTGATAAGAGAACTGGCTGGAAGTACTCCTTGGATGAGCTCATTTCATACTGTGAGCATGATGCTATCACAGAAGTGCTTAAAATGAAAGCCAACACAGAGATTCCCGTTATGTTGCTTGACTCAGAAAAAAAGAAAAATCATTTACACTGAAAGCTTTGTCTTCATTCTTATAACGAAGTGTGAGTTACACAATATGTCATCACAGGAATTGCATGTCCCAAGAAAAAACTCTTGATTTCATTTAATTTAAAATGAGACAGAACTGGGTCAATTTGATATACCATCATGACTGCTTTGTTTATCAACAAAGACCATGTACTATTGCCCATAACTCAATTTTAAGAGTATATTAACTAGCAGTTTTATAATCAAGATTGTTTTTACTACTGGAAATTATATAAGCTGGGACAAGGATAACATTCAGCATTATCAACTGGAAGGCACCAGAGTTATGATTTCTAGGCACAAGTTGTAATTGGATTGGAAGGCAAAGTTCAAGAAAACAGTAATACTCTTGTGTATTAACAGAAGGCCTGTTCTGCTCTGTAGTGCACCCAAGGCCATTTCCTTCCTTAATATTAAAATTCTAATCAGCCTTCATTTCATCTGCAAAAATTTATGACCTTGTCCATGTTCTGTGCATAGATTTAGAAACAAACAGACCTGGAATATGAGACCCAGCATGTTATAAATTCTCAATTCAACTATAAAAATCTGTACAAGCACAGGGGGAGAATGTTTAAAACACAGTGAGTTCCCCACTGTGCCACACAGTGAATTATTGCTATGAACTCTGCAAATGTCTAAGTCTCTAAATACAGCTGTATTAATTCCAGGTTTGATATTAAGATCCTAGATATCAAACCCCAAGGAAACTGGACCCACTGTAGAAGATATGAAAATTGAGAACTGTAACCACAAGAAGGAATTCTTCACAAATTTGCCTTCAGCACTGCTTTCCAAACTATGGGGCACTCGCTGCAAGCAATGTGCCTGTTTATTCTAAAGTGGTTTGTGAGAGCTGCCAGAAAACCTGAGCATGTTCTCCTAAGCACTGCTGCTGTTTAAGTCGGTGCCTTTGGCAGGATCTGTGTTTGAGGATTTCCAGAATACTGGAAAGTAAGCTGCTGCTTCTAAACAGAGAAAATAGTTAGCTCACTCAAACCCTTAGCTGTTGGGGTTTTTTTTGCTCCCAAGGAGACACCTCTGACTTGAGTATCATATCTCAAAATTAAGCCAACAGCAAAGACAAGGAAAAGGAAGTCTGGGAAACGGAACAAAAGAATGTTTACTCTGCAAGGTAAATCAGGGAAATGGCTAGAAGGGCTGAATTACAAATCTAAATGCTTGAGTCTCCAAACAAAACATTAAAACATCAAGCTCACTCTTCAAAGAGCAGCAACAAACCCTGAAGATCACAAGTGTGAGGGTACATCTCTTCATGCCTCGACATAGCTCCAGAGTAGGTATTTATGTCAAAACAAATGGGTGGGCCACTGAGAACTGTGATGGGGCACATCAACCACACCACTTCCTCCTTGTTGCAAAATCCCATTCTTCTTTTCTGTCTCAACAACACGTTCAGCCCACCTCCAGCTTCTCCCTGCTCCAGCACTACACCACTCACCATCCTCTCCACGAACGCCCTTCTGCAATCCTTCCCCTCTGGTGGAAGGTGCACACCTTCAAATCAGTAACCTCTGCTACTGAGGACAGACTGGACGGCAGCTCTGTGTCCCAGCAGCAGATCAGCTCAGAGATAACCACGTGCCATCAGGCAGGTAGCAGCACAGGAGGCAGTGCAGGTATCCCGGTGACTGGGGGTGGTGACATTCACACGGCTGCAGGCAGAAAAGTGCCCATGTTCAACTCACCAGGAGAGCCAGGGGCAAACACATCCCCTCCTGGGAGCTGGCTGGCCACACATGGTGCCATCGAGCTGTCAGCAGGGTACAGAAAGTGCTCTCTGGCCATCAGCTCTGCAGCTCTGACAGAGATGTGTGAAATGTCAGCTCTGTGTGTGTGTGAATATAAAGTCAGGTCAGCCTATAAGGCTGGGACATTGCACAGTCTAATATGGGATGGATTACATCTTAGGGTGCATAAATAATTTTCAATGACAATGTCAAAAAAAAGAAGGGATGTGAAGTGCAAAAAACTGCTCCAGCTGGTCATGGAACCACTGCTGAGGAATTCAGCCAAGTCCCTGGGCCACAGCACTGCCCCCAGACACCATCACCAGTTTTAAATCCAGAATGGCTCCACTGCCTTACACTAAACTCAGAACCAGTTTGTTGCAATACTCTGGGAGGGAGAGGAAATAGGAGGAGGAAAAGAAACCTCACTCAGTCCACACAGGTTGGCAGGTAGTAGAATCACCCAAAATCCATCAAGTAAAATTGCATGTTAATTGTAAGGTAATTTTCAGTATTTGAATACAATTTCCTCTGCACTTTTCCACTCCACAAGACACACCTGACAATTAAAAGCAACTCTGCGGGTGCCCTCACACTGATCCACCTGCACGTTACCAACACACAGGTGTTGATTTGCCAGACTTAGCATCCTGCAGATGCTGTTCCAGCAGGTGCTGCTGGGGCCACTTCTATTTCAGACTGCACAAGCAGTTCACTGACTGGCCAACAGCTCTAAAACTACATTTGGGAAAGCATCCCAGCTCCCAGACTTTGTTTAGTCTCTCTGAGCATCTAGGAATAATTAAATAAGAAAATTTAAGAAATACCACTACAAACAAGCAGTTGTAGAAAGTGGAAGTTAAGAATGTAATTAGATTATGACATTTATAAACTTAATAATAAAAAAAGAATTCTAAAAATTAGAGCCCGTAAATGAATCTTCATTTATGTAACAAGTAGTAAGAAAAATCTCATAGGACATATTAGCAACTGAGACTGACCTTCAGTGACTGGGATGCACAAGCAAACCCTCTTGGGTGATTTTTCACTTCTGCTGTGTCTCAAACCTCTTCAAAAAAAGGGTGGGTTTGCAAATGCTGGGGATTATTTGGGGGTTTTTGTATTTAACGGACTATAGCCATGGCAAATACTTTCTCTTTTTTTTTTTTTTTTAATTTTACACATCTAAAGCACACGATCAAGTGTGCTTAGAAAGGACACGGCACAGCTTTCATTCTGCCTGCTTACTCTAGATGAGTTACTCTTAAAAAATAATTTACAAAACAACAACAAAAAAAAAACTATAAGGACATAAATTTCAACAGAAGACAAAATGCCAAAAATAACAAGGAGTTACAGTATGCACACTGTACGTGTGAGCCTAGAACTGAAAAGTTTAGTCTCATATTAAAATGGACTAAATTAAGATTTCTGTAATGCAACAAGTTACAAAGAAAGACACTAAACTGACATTAATATTTACTGTTGTGGAGAGCAGACATACGGTAGTGAAGGCAGCATCTGCCACTTGGAAACCAGCTGAGTGACTTCAAACCTGGCACTTGTGCAAATCTGTGTGTTCTATAATCTAACACAAAAATATTAATTGCGAAGCATATAAAGTAGCATTAGGCTTGTCAGCCTTAATATTTTCTGGTGATTTGAATGGGGCCAGAGAGTAAGATAAGTATCTTTACAAATCCAGTTGGCTTTACTTCAAATGCAAAAGTTTCTAAGCTGCACAAGAACAGGAGCCCTGTAAAATCAAATTTTGGATGCAAAGCCAACCCAGTACTGCTCATCATCTTGTACTCTGAATCCTGTCTGCAGCAACAGTTTTTGGTGAGCTCACTGTACTCCCCTGAAAAACATTAATTTTGTAAGAATTTGGGGAGGTTTTTTTCTGTATCAGAGCTACATTAATCTCAGGGAAAATCTCTAATTATTGTATTTAAAACAAATTTTGATTTTTTAAGTTTATACTAATGAAATATTTTCATTGGCACTGATAAGTTAAAGATTACTGGAGCTTCCTTTGCAGCTTTTAGGGAGGTTTTTAATCAAGCTGGTCAGTATTCCCCATTTACCAGTGCAGATCAGCTTAATTCGTTTAGCAGCTAAAACTTGGAGCGAACAACGGTATTTTCAAAACAAATACATCAAGTTAAATTAAGCAGGGGCAGTTGTGGTTCGTCTGAATCATATGGCTCCAGATTTCAAATCTAAGCTAAGGAAATAGAGGTTATGACATCCTGCAGCTGCGACAAGTCGTGTTCATAAAGCAACATTAAATCAAGACCACTTGGCCAGTTCAGGCAGTTGCTTGTGTGGAAGTGAAAGATCTCATGGGAACATTAAAAAAAAGAAAAGTTCTGGTGTCCCAGCCAAACCCCCCTTCCTTCACTTAATGCTACCAGGGACTAAGTTTCTTCAGAGCAAATGACCGTGGAAGGTTGTTGCCAAGTAATTGCTACTGATTTATTTACATCCAATAACAGGGAACAGCAATCAAACACTGGGCAAAATACACAGGCGAGTAAATTACAAATGGTCCTCCCATGCTACACAAATGCCAAGTGCCTGAGGCTGCCCCTGGGTACTCTGGTCTTCAGAAAGATCCTTTGGGTGATTTGATTCACCACAAGGCCATGAAAATGCTCACGTCAGTGGCAGGGAGAAGCAGCTGGAGCTTCATCAAGGCAGTGGTGTGGGTGCTCCAAGTTAGGGGCACAGCACTACACAGATAATGAAGTTTTCCTTCAGCAGGGAGTCTCAGGAATGAAGAAAGGATTTGGTCTGGAAATGTTATTTTCCAGTCTCCCGTTTTGTAGCATTCATCCCTGGAAGTAAGGCCAGGTGTGATGGAGCTCTGAGCACCCTGGTCTGCTGTGTCCACAGCAGTGGGGCCCAAGTAAATGATCTTTAAGGTCTCTTAAAACCCAGGCAGTTCTGGGATTCTATGATTTTAAGATCTATTTATTGGTACAATAAATACTGATAAAATACCTGAGAGTTGGCATTTTCATTTAGAACAGATGGAAAAAGTATTTTCCAAAATTTTGTCAGAAAGTACTGGTGGCTGAAACATTCACTGCTCCCCTGAGTACCAGGGAAAAAAGTCCCTTTAGCTTTTCCCTTTTTTCTTCCTTTTTTTTTCCCCTTTTATTTTTTTAAGCAGGGAGGAAGCATGAAACAGCAGTACTGATTGAGACTTTCATGACACTATCTGGATGCCAGTGTCATGCTGTGTAAACATGTGGATCCATTAGACAATTGTTGGAAGCAGTGAATTCCAAATTTGATCTAGTGATAGGACTCCTGCTGTTTGGAAAAAAAAATGGGGTTGCAAAACCACACAAGGAAAATGCTTCAGACTTCTTAGGAAAAAAAAAAAAAAGCAAAGCACAGCGTGAACAAGGATGTCCTGGATGGCCTGCAGATCCTGACACACAGAAAAAAACACCTGAGCTCTTGGCTTTATAACTTTGTACAACTTTGTCCAACCTGAAAGGATAAAAACATTTGCATAGAGAAAAATTCATGTCCACATGCAGAATACGAAATATCCTCCTTGCTAAAGGACAATCTGCACCAGTGATTTATATCTCCTTGCACATTTCTTGTGCAAGCTCCTGCTGGAACTACAGCTGGAGCTCTCCAGTGTTCCCAGCGATGCTGCCTGGGGAAGGGAGTGGTACTTAACTGCCTTCCTTTGGTTTGTGCTGGCAAAGCAGCACTTCTTGCTTTGTAGTACTTAATGGCCTAAAACACACGTGGAAATTAACTCCCTCATTAGCTACATAGCTGCTACTTCTTATCACTTTCATTACTCTTAATTATAGCACTGCAGAATTTTATGTTCTGATTCAGAATTCTGCATGATTAATACAATACATGAATTATTTTTGTTAGAATATAAAACACAGGCCTCATGAATAAAAGTATAATTACACATGACCTTTGAAATCATACTCCATTCTTTAAGCTATCTAGAAATAACTATGCTCATTCTGCCCATGCAACAATTTCATTTCAAACTGATTAACCAGCATTTTTCATTCCACTCAAGTTGACTACATTAAAACAAAAACCAGTGAGTTCAGCTCCCAGCAAAACTGCAAACCCACTTTAAGGCTGTCCCTACAGAACTTGTTATTCATCTCCACAGACTTATAGATGTGAAGAACCCTGTGTACAGCTCAGCATTTCCATTATGATTCATGTTGTGATTTAATCTGAAACATTATTTACTACATAAAAGAAATTGTACTCCAACAGCAAGGATCAGAAAGCAAAAGAATCAATGCAGAAGGGCTACTGAGTAAGGAAGGAGGAAAGCAATGAGTCAGTCACACATTATCCTGCAGCAGGTCAGCAGTAGCAAAGCTGCTCTTTGGAGGCTGCTGGGTGACCACAGATCCTTTCTCCAACCCAGCCCTAAGAGCTCCAGGGGCACGCAGCAGTGGCCCGTGGAATGCAGATCTCAGCACTGCACCTTGCTGTGCATATAAAGAAACTTGTGGAACTTTGCCAGCTGAATTCAACAATTCCCATGTCTAATTCTAGCGATACCCGTACCCACATGGAGATGAGGCCACAGACACAACTAAAGCACTGGAGGACTGCATTACCCAGGGGGAGGCATCTCCTGCAGCCTGTGCTTACACAGCTGGAGCTCCCAGAGCTCCAGATGTGTCACAGCTGTGTCCAGGTGGGACTTCAGCAGTGACAGGCACCAGGAGAAGCTCTCCACAATCAGTTTCTGCTCTAAAGCATGGGGCAGCTGTCCCTCCACGTCCCTGAATGTGACTTAAATTTGCATGGAAGTATGAACAGAACAGCTGCTCCTTCTTTGCACGGATTTGTGGCAGATTTATTTTTGCTCTTGAGAAGTGAGGCCAGCCAGACTGTGATGAGCCAGCCACTGGTGCAGGGTTTTACAGCCACCAGAGTTGGTGGTGTTGGGCATTTCCACCTGTGTGGCACATCACAAAGTCATGTTAGCCATGGAAATCCCTTTCTCTTAAGATCAAGACCACATAAAAATAGTAAGAGTTTGTCCTTCTATTTACTATTCTCCATCAAACTATGAAGCTAAAATTGCAAACAAAATACTGGTTGCACTGTTTGTTTTTCTTGGGCCCTTAAATGCCAACCACAAGATGTCAAACAGAGGGCAGAGAGAGGCCAAGGAGAGCAGGGGAGCTGGGGAGCCCTGACTGGAAAATGTGGTAGTAACAACCATAACTGGTGCTAATAGTAGACAAAAAGTGCATCAGAATGAGATCAGATCTTTTACAGACCAGCTCTGCATCTCTCAATAAAACTTTAATACAAAAAAGAATGAAGTGGCACAGACAGCTATCTTAAAACATTTTTTTCCCAGATTAAGCATTCTCCTTACATCAAAATTCAGTCATAATTAAGTACCCTTGAACAAGTTAATCTTTCTTTTTAGTGGAAAACTCATCTACTCTTACTAAAGTTTGCCTTTCTCTACAAATATTACTGTTCAATCATTAATCTCAGCTCAAACCTCTTTAATTCCTTACATATGCCTGTTTATATTTTTTTTCCTACTACAATACATACAGAAATTAGTGCTTTACTTATTTTTTCTTCTCCTTTAGATAAGCTGCTTCTTATCTAAAGATATACTGAAATGGTGGTTACAAATTTTGAGTGGACAGATATATTACACTCCTTATAATGCAATAAAATATAATTCTCTGTATAATTCTCTATATAATTCTATTTCCCCACAGCGTGCAAAGGAGCAAACACACTCAGTAAAGTGAATTAATGTGACACTGTGTGCCAAACCCACCACTTTTAACAGTAACAAACCAAAGTGACATTTATTGTGGTTTCACATTACAGAACAAATATTTCATATCAAGACTGTTACATGTCGGTTTTAACCAACCAAGCATGACATTTTTAATGAGGAGAAGGAAGTTATGGTTCTATTTTTAGATCAATCTACAGCTTTTATTTAGGATCTTCAATTCACCTCACAAGTGTAAATAAAACCATCAGCCCCACTGTGAGGCACTACAGCATCAAACACCATGAACAATTATGTTACAGATTTTCTAATCACTGGATTAAAACACTGGGTATTGTAAATGCTACACAGAGATGGTACAGGGAGCTGCAAGACAAAAAAATGAAAGTGATCTATATTTACCAGATTTGATTAAATTTTGGTTTCATTTCTTGCAATCACCTAGAAGTAACTGTTTCATATTTTCTTTTTTTTTTCCTTTTCTCCTCCCAGTGGCTCCATCTCAGACTGACATTCTCCTGGGCTGCACCTCATGTAAGTAGAGCTGTAGCAATATGGTGTGATTATTACTGTGCATGCTTATTTCATCAATGTAAAACTGTGAAAATATTTACCAAAACTGGGACTTCTAGACCTGATATTGACTTCTGTAAAAAGGTACTGGATTACCAAGTCCTGACTGAAGACGTAGCTAAGATAAATGATACTAACTCTCAGATTTTCCTTCTCAAAGATCCCAGAGCTGCCACCTAAACAGTCTCATAAAGTCACATTCAATTTACTACATCTTTTTAAGTTTGTGAAATCTGGACTGTGTGGAAGTGTCCCATCAGCCTTGATGCACTCCAGGGCTCTTTGCCAGGCAGGGAAACCTCTGGAGAAACAGACTGGAAGCACATCAGAAGGTTTTAAATTGGCATCACTTCTGCAAACTGCTTCTCAAGCCATGTGAAGAAGGAATAGAGGCTGCAATGCCTTCCTGGGAGAGCATCCTGGCAGTTCAGCTTGCCTTGGAAGCCCACAGCCCACGGGAATGAGTGTCATTTACAATGAGCAGGGAGAGGGGGAAAGGCAAAGCCAAAGCCAAGCCCCTGTTGGCTCAGCAGGGAAAGTGCACCTTTAGGAAAGACTGCTAATCCAAACTTAATCTGTCTAGAATTAAAGGACAGGCAGAAAACTTCATCTTGTCTTCTTCAAGAGGCCAGTTAATTCCATTCATGTGAGCACTGATGGTGCAAACACCACCAATACCCTGAGGGGGTATTTGCACCCAACAAAAGAACATTCTTGGGTACAAGGGGTGGCACCTGCTCAGTGTGGAGAGGAACAGGGGACTTGGACAGCACAGTCTAATGAGCAAAGGATGAGAAGGCAGGAATGATTTAATATTAATTCCAGCTCTGCCAGTACCAGCTGCTGTTCTGTTTCTCTCAGCAGGTCACCTCATCTTTTTCATATTCTCCTATGTACAATAAACATTTTGGTGCCCAGTGTCCAACTCTCAATTTAACTTTCTAGTTAAATGCACTGCCTCCCTTTACTTTGATAAAGTACAGTCAGCATCAATAGTAATACTTCTTAAAAATATCTTTCCAACTATTGTGAAACAGGAGCTCACTGTTTATGGAGTACTTATTTTTTATGTCAGTTTACCATAGGGCCTCTTTAGCCACAGGCTTACAGCTGGAGGCCCCAAGGCATTTTTTGGGAGTGGAAACTTTTTGAGTTCAGCTCTTAACAAATTTCCAGCCTGCAGTATGTTTTTCATTAGTATACATGGTGTTATAATAAATGATGCACTTCCTCTTTCATTTTATGATTTTTTTTCTTTAAACATGCAACAATTTTTCTGTGTCTGTTTTTTATTACTTTCAATATACTCAACCACACTAATCTTAGAGACTGTGCATAAAAACAGAAAGGATATATTGAATAAGATATCAGCTACAGCAAGATAACCTTTTAAGGTTAGATTCTTCACTGAAGGCCAGTCATAAACCCATTACATGCATGCAGCTCCATGGGCAACCACTCTTTTAGAGGCTATTGTTAAAAAAAAATCAACAAAACTGTTACCCTAAAACCTAGAATTGGTGTAGAAAAGGCTCCTCCAACATACTCACCTGCAAGGTACTCAGCTACAGAAGTCTGATCCCACTGGCAAGTCTCCACTACACATCCCACTGTATGTGTGTGCCTGCTTTAAATATATATTTTTATATAGTTGATACACACACTTTTTTAAGACAGCCTTCCTTCTATATTTTTCCCTCTCTCCGTAATTTTTAATAAGAATGTATTCCTGGGGGCTGACAGCACCAGGAAATCCAGGCTATGCCAACAAGAAGAGATTCCAGTCAAACATCATCATGTCTGGCATACTGTGTTTCATTTACAAATCTTTGATTTCTAAATGAATGGCAGTTCAAAGTACACATGAAACACAGATACTTTCTGCTTATGTACATAGAGATTGTTAGAGATTAAACCACTTTTAATTAAAGACTTAAGCAGGTGTCAGTTCATGGTACTCTCTGAATTTGGTTTAAGATGTATGTTCCAGAGTTACCCAGCAGCACATTAAATACAAGCAGAATCAAACAGACTTTCCTAAACAAAGCCAAGAAAAGCTACTTTTTAGGAGGGTTTGAAGTTTGCTGCTACTGATCTGTCATTTATGGAACGCCACATACTTACTTGGGAAACATTTTAGAACACTTAAAAAATAAACAAACCCCCAGCAAACAGCCCCATGAGACAGAGCCCTGGGCCACACAAGATGTATTAATTTCAGTGGGGTTTTGCTGTGCCTCTGTTTATGCATCTAACTACCCAGAGTTAATTTGCAGTATCAAGGCCTAAACCCAATAATTTAAGAGCATTCTGGACTCAAATAACAAGAGTTTAAACATGGAAATGGAACTTCTTCCAAGTAATTTTTCTCTATGTCATACTTCAGTGAGAGCAATATGAAGGGCACCCTGTTTCTCCATTACTCAAAAATTCTTCATTTCTTTTTTTAAAGGAAAATTCAAAGATTAATTTAAAGCCATCTGATGAAAATACCTTAATATTTACCTTCATATTTTGTTGTAATATATAGTGAATTCAAGCGATTTCAGAAGTTATCCTAGATGCTTCTCATTTCAAGATGTTAAATATTGGCTCTCAGAAATTTCCATTACACATTGTCTGACAATATTTGCTGCTCTGGAGTACATGAACTGACTGTTAATTCTTACAGAGGTAAGGATAATAAAGTTTGTAGAAGTTGGGCACAGTTGACATTTTAGAATTTCGTATTTATTGCAAGTCCCTCCTTTCCAGGTCTATAAAGTAAGTGTAAAAAATGGTTAGAACTGCCAGATGTATAAATTCTCTCAATCCTTTCATCAGTTATGGCTATTCTCAGACTGGTCTCCTAATCACCCTTTAAAAATGAGGGCACCAGGACATCTTGGCAGCAGTATTACAGCTGACACCTGAGGACAGTAAAGGAGCACACCTGTAATCCTGGGATTTTATAACTAGTAAATCACAAACAGAAGTCCCAAACCCAAGAGCAGGACATTACAGAGCTGTGGGAAGGAAACAGCGAGGGAGGCAGAGCCAGGATCCACCAGCTGACAGTCAGGGGATGCAGGACAAGCAGGGACAAAGACCAGAACAAAGCTGCTGGCCAGCCAGGGCTGTCATCTGCAGCAATGAAGTACCAGCTACATCCCAAATGCTGCTTTATGGCAGTCACAGCACAGCTGAAAAGGCAGTTTAAAAGTGCCACAGGATGGTTAACATGAAAGCACAATTTTTGGAACTTCAACTAATCCCAAAGGGAAGACTGAGCACTCTTGTATAAACCACCTTTCCCTTTTGCCGTTACCTTCCCCTACTTTAATTTATTACAATATTGTATACAGAGAAACCTGGAAAATAAAAAATGGTAGAAACAAAGATTTGTTTGACAGCTTCAGCAATAAGGTACAAATCTGGACTAACCATGAAGGCTCAAATTACAAAATATCCACAAGTGCAACCAAGAGTTGCACATGGCTCCTGAATTTTATCAAATTGGCTGCAGACAGTGCAAGGAATGTCCATTAGCCAGGAAGGAAAAACGCCTAAATTCAGGTGAGATTCTTTTGTGCAGCTCTGGCAGGCACAGGTTACAAAGTGGGGCTTTGTATGGCTGCTCCACCTCCAGCTTTCTTTGCTGGGAGCTGGTTATGTAACTAACACAAAAGAAAATAACCATTTCTGGGTTGTTTTCCTTTGCAAGCCCTGGGCCAGGAGGAGCTGAGAGAATTCAAAAGCAGCTTCCCTTGTGTTGCTCTTTTGGGTGTTTCTCTTTGAAGTGGCACCCTGAGTGGCTGCTCATTCACCAGTTTTGTAGGTAGCCTTTAAAGCAATGTTTTCCACCCTTCAAGCTTAAGTACAGACATACAATTAATTAAGCCAAGTTAGTGGTGTTATTATTTCAGCCTTTTATTTCTACCTGGTGTCAGACTCTTAAGACGAAAGGACTCTTTGTAGTAGGATTTCAGACACTCTGGGGAAAATTATGAACTTTAAGACTGATCTGATCTGGTTCGTGCAACACAGGAACAATCTAAGGAAACCATTTAGCTACTGCTCAAAGGAAAATTCATTCTAAAATCCAGAAACAGAGTCAAACTTTGCAGTGTTACTGCGCTGTATTTAACTGATGATTTAACCCTTTGTTTTGACATACTATTTTTTAATCACTTTTTCTCCATCAAAAGAAGACTTAGCATAAAATATGGAATTCATGCAAAGTAGATTTCCTGGCTAGGAAATCTTTGGTAACAGATAAATGAACACTAACATGCCAAATGGCTCTAGTGCAACCAAAATTGCATCTATTGCTGCTTATAATTGTAGTGGCCAAACACCACATTACTGGTTTCCAAATATTTTCCTGGTGTGAAATGTTTGTACGCCAATCTCTTGCACTGGTGCCAAACTCCAGGAACATTCTCCAGGATGGTTTTAGTCCTTAAATTAAAAAAAAAATAAAAAAAAAAATCCCACATTATTAAGAATTACTAGGGAGAAAAGATCTCAGTGAATCCATCTTACCATAATGGCTCACTCCCATTTCCACACACTGTGTATGTTGTTTATTTTCATTCTTTGAGCATGGGATTTTGTAGCCATAATTATCTTATTTTCTCATAGTACAAACAGTCCAATTTTCATTCACTAAGGTCAACATTTTCATTGTATTCTTCCTCTGTTTTTTTCTTCCCTTTAAAATAGAATAGATTTATGCCATCAAAATACCTCTTGGGGTAGAGATTTATTAATAAATTGTTTTTTCACATGAGCATAGATCAAAAGTGGCAATAGTAAAATGAACAGCTAGAAGAAATTATGTTTTAACTCCTCAATCTTCAACCTCATCTTCAAAGATTTTTGTGCAACAATTTTCTCCAAAATCTGGAAGGCTTCAAGAAGTAATGTGCAGTCAAGCAGATTTTAGAAGCTGGTAGCACTTCATGGTCAGCTGACTGTGAAATCCTACTCACTACCACAGTCTGGAGCTTGCAAACTTTGTGCTTTACAACTTTTTTAAAGGCTTGAAGGGTGGGGAGACTGGAGCCAAGCATTTATTCAGGAAGCAAAGCATTTATTAATACCCTGGACTTTTTCCTTTCCTTGTGCTTTGTCCTGTGCTGCAAAGTGAGCTGTAGTGCCTTCAGCCTGTCCTGTAAGCTTCACAAAACACACCCAGAGGGTTAAAGCCCTTCCTCCCTCCCCACCACCTGAGGTCTGCAAAGGAAAGAGCTGCTGCAAGCCTGGTAACAGGAAGAGGTCAGGAGCTGTGTATTATATCCTGTATGTTTGGATTAGCCCACAATAGCTAAATAAACTGATCTGATGTCTAATGACACTTTCAAACAGTAGCTAATAAAATTAGCCAAAGTATGCAGAGACAAAAGATGCACACAGACACACCAAAGAACATCTCTAATACATCCACACAAGCAGTGACCTAATGGAATTTCAGTAGTTTGGCCACATCAATAAGGGTCAAATATAAAGGAACTCAAGTTAAAAAACCTGCTGACTGGAAAAGACAGATACTCCTGCCTTGCCCATTATTACCACTCCTACTGATATGCAATTATCAGGTTTTTGGCACAGAACCATGTTTTTGAAACAGAATCATGGTATTTTTGAAATAAAATGAAAGGCATGCTGCTGACATTAACCACAAGCTTGGAATACTTTGGGAGAGCTTCTATGAATTAGCAGGGTTAGCAGGTCTGAGGGATTTTCACTAAAAATCACACGAGGATCCTGGGTCACATCAGCAGAGGAAGGAGCTGTGCTGGAGGAGGTTCCCACTCCTGTAATGATGGAGCTGGCACAAGGAGGGCAACCCTGAGCTGCCCCAGCTAATCAGTGCACTGCAGTGCCCTTCAGAATGAGCTCCTCTCTTGTCCCACCTGGACACCAAGCAGGTGCCACTCGCTTTCTGGTGGCCCTCAGCAGAAAAGAGGCTGTGCCAGGGCTGTGACACATCCGGCTTCCACAGCCAGTTTCACCAGAGCTCATCTGGAACGGCCCTCAGGGAGAGCTGGGTGAATTCCTCAAACCAGAGACGCTGGTTCCGAGGAATGAATGTATGATTAATGGGGTTGCAGCACTGGTACATTTGTGGTTGCTTTTTTAAAGCTTTCCATCAAAGTTCTTGCAACCTGAAATACTGTAGCAGATGAAAAATGAAAGGGACTCAAAGCTGTGCCCATATAAAAGGCAGTGCTAAAGCAGCTAATCTAAAATGTGCAAATAAGTCTTGCTTACCTCAGCTGATTTGCACATTCACTTTCATTTTTTATGTAATTACCAAAGCATTTTCAGACTTGTTATGACCAAATATGAACTTGCTGAATATTCACACCAAGATGAAACAGAAATAAACAGTCTTGAATGAATCCCATTAATACTACACCTTGCTTTACACTTAAAACAGTAACTGGAAATGAGAAGGAATGTCAGTGGGGATTGGCTTCATTCTGTGCAATGAACCAGGAGATCTTAGCTCAGTCTCTCTATCATGAACCACCAACTGCTTGCATTCCTTTGAAGGCACCAGCTTAAGATAAAAGTATACTGAGGAATATTTCTGATAATCCTTTAGATGAATAACAACTCTTTATAGACACTCTGCACATGGGTATGAAGGGCTGAAACGCACACACTAATTCACTAATATTATAGTGATGCTCCAATGAAACCACTTCAGCTCATAAAAATAACACTCTGGCAACCACAGTCCTGAATAACTACTTTCACTTTAACCTTGTGATTTGTTTAATCCACCTGAATCACTGACTCTGCCTAAGTTACTGCACAGAGCACTCCTGGAAGATGAACTTCTAAAAGTCATTTCAATGTAGAACAAAATTGAACAGAACTTAGGTTTTGGTCTTATTTAACTTCTCTAAGTAAAAAATACTACTACAATTGTCTATCAGTTAGATGTAGCAGCATGTTAGGGACATCAGCTCCTTTAACATATAATGACTTAAGCATCTGAATCACTACAGATTATCCTGTAAACAAAAACCTGCACTGTTCATATCCCATTTTCATATTAACAAAGTTGCCTGTAATTATGAACTTTAGGGCTGTGCATTAACTTTACAGAACCACCAGCCATGAGAGACATAATTGGGGTAAGATGGACAGGGAACTGCCATATTTAATTCAGTGCATGAATCAACCAAAAAGCATTCAACAGTACACTGCATCTGAAAATTAATCTTGTGAGGAGGCCTCCAAGGCTTCTGTGATCACTGCTGCTTAGTGGTGACCAAAAAAACCTGCATTATGTTCTCTTTGTGTGTTTCACACTCACACCAGACACCTGTCCAGCTGCACCTCTATCACGAGCACAGCAAAAATATCTGGCTTGTGCTTAAAAGTGTTTTAGGTCTGGGCTAGTTTATCTGGCAGGTCACGGAAGAGGCTCCACCTTCACTGAGGTTTGTGCTTGCTGACTTTACAATGAGGCAGAGTCAAAAAATAAGTCACTAAAGTAAGCCTCAACATTTCCCTCAGTCCCCTTGCAGCTGTGTGGCCAGGACCAAGTCTCAGCACAAAGCCCCATCCATAGATGGGATGGATCCTTCATTCATTTTAGGGTTAATCTCCTTTATGGCTGATAAGTAGAACCATATCTGAAACTTCACTGCTCTGGGGAGGCCAGAAAACACAAGAAATATCTGGAAAAGTTCTATAAGTATGGGTATTGTTGAAATGTGCTCTATGGTCAAAGCACAGAAATGTCCTCTGTTCCACAAGTTCCCCAAGTAGCTCCAGGTGACCAACTACCACTTGTTACTACAAGCTGCAGTTACATCATTGTGTCAGGGATTCCGTATCTCTACACTCAAACAAACCTTGCAGAAAGTCTGCTGGACAAACCCAACCAGGAAAACGGAAAAAGTATTAGGTTATGGGCACTGCAGCCTGAAAGAAGTGATGGACTGGCAGGGCCTATGAGAGCAAGCAGTTGCCTCTATAAAACCAGGAGAGCAGCAGACTCGAAGGAGCCACGTTATTACCTCCTGCTCTCCCTGGAGACCAAAGGAGTGCTATTCCATCTCCCAGTCTCTGCATTTTTTCCCTGCAAAAAGCTGATACACTAAAGTTTATGAGGTCTGAATTTCAAAAGGAAAACACACTTCCCCTTCAATTCCATGCCCAACTGTCACTGGTATTATCAAATGTAAATCAACAACACAGCTTGGGTTTTCTTCTCTGTGCTTCAAAATACAAACCATACATAATGGCTTAACCAAATGAGTGATAAGTATGAAATATTACAAACCATAAAAAAAGGAAAAGTAATAATCCTGGGCTGCCCCACACTGTCTCCTCAAAGAAATATTACTTCAGAGATTAAAAAAGTGCTTGTTTATTTAACAATTTGACCAATCTCCAGCAATAGAAAATCTAATGGAAAATACTTAGAAGGGACTTACAAGCAGAGCTGCTGTGTGATAGACATTGTAAATAGAGACTTGGGGGGGTTTAACTTTAATATAAACAATAGAAACTTAGCCAAAGGGAACAAAAAATAACTGAACTAAGACAATACGTAGATCATAAATACCAACACTCAGTTCTCAGGTGTTAACCTTAGAGTCTATCTCAGAGTCCTGTTGTGAAGTTTTAGCTTCTAAGAAACTGCAAAATTAAAAATAAGCAACTAATGGTATAAAATAACAAAACACATTTATATTACATACACTAAAGAAGATTCACATCTAAACATGACAAACAAGTTCTTCATTCATTTTATGGGCCAACTCCTTTATGGTTGGTAAGGAAAATCATGTATTAAACCTTACTTCTTTGTGGAGGAAGGAAAACACATAAATTATTTTTTCATCACAGTTTAAAAAGGCAAATTATTTAAGGACTATTTGTATTCAACCTAAATAGATGGAATCATGATGTTACAGGCTTTTTATTCAAATGCAAAGAATTTACATTTACCTACCACCTCATTGAAGTCAGATGATAGAGCAGCACAATTTTCCTTACATGATTTTCCTCCCCTAATTAAAATGTTTCTTCTGAATGCTTAAAAGAATTCTGAGGTTTACAGTTTTTTTAAAGCTCGCATTGGCTCTTTTTCAAGCCTAATGTTGGTTATTGTCTAAATCTCCAGAGGCCAAGTGGATGTTGCAGGGTTTTGGTAACAGCATTGAGTTTCTGGGGTGGGGGGAATGTGACTCTGGGCATTCCCAGCTGCGATGAGCAGCTCTGAAGAAAATCACATCTCACTAACATAATATTTTTGTCAGCTTGGCTCATTGTGGCCATGACTCTGTTAATGTACACAGAGTAGCAGCTCCCATTGTCAAATTATTTTCCTGCACCAAAGCTCTCTCTGGGTTTGATGCAGCCGCTGTTTGTCTCCTGTTATGCAACAACACCAAAGGCTGAACTGTTCCCCGAACCGCAGCGTGTCCTTTCCCTCTGTCCTTTCCAAAAAAAGACCTCTCCAAGCCCTTTCACAACCAGGGGCAGGGTACACAGCACCGTGCCTAGGGCAGGATCAGGCCCTGCAGCTCCAATGAGAGCGTGTGGCTGCAGCTTAGGGGATTATGAGCACGTATGTGCAGGGCAGGCACAAGTGCCCACAGTGCCCAGTGCCACGCCGAGGGCACCGCGGCCACAGCGGTCCCAGGGTTTGCTGTGCCACAGAAATGAGACACTGCGCTCTCTGCTGAGCTCACTCACAGAGGGGTCTGCCTTGAGGGGCAAAATGTTTCTGCCAGCCATCAAGGGACAGCGAGGCAGTGCCTCCCAGGTGAGATTTTAAGCAGTTCTCCTTTTAGATTGCCTTCGGTTTTTAAGAGCCTGGAAAGAATTTACATAAATGCATCTAAGCCTTGCATCAGTAGAAATGAATAGTGCCGTCATTAGAAAACAGTGTTTGGGTTTTAGATAACAGTTCTTTAGGGAAAACATCACTGTTTGAATTTGTCACACTCCCACTTTTATCTGGTTGGCCAAAACAAAGTTATAGTTGCTTTTCTTGTGCATATCAATTTTCATGCACATTAGGCTAGATTTCTCACTGTTGCTTTAGGCAATATTTAATTTTTTTTTCTTATTGCTCTGAATATATAAGATGTCTATGTTTCTGTATATTAAATCTAGAAGTATTACAGAAGAGAAGTATAGCAGAGGAATTGATCAAAAGTTAATCCAATTAGTCTTTAAGAGAGAAAAAAGTTCTCAGTGAAAGTGAGATCCTTAAAAACCTTTTATTCATAGGATAGTAAGAAACATGCAGCAAATCATACTGTGAAATATTACTGCAGAGCAGATAGACACAGCAGTAACTAATTAACTAATTAATCACAATTAAGTTGCATTTTCATTTATATTATAAGAGCAGGTGAGCCAAAGGCAAACTTCAAAGCACCAAAAATTTCCTCCAAAGGCAAACTTCAAAGCACCAAAAATTTCATAACTGCTTTCCGCAGAAGCTTTGAATAAGCAGAATGACTGCTGTCCTTTTAGCCTCCATAAGCATTTTTAACTACACTAATCACTGTGATTTTTGCAAATCTGTTTTCTACTGTATGTAGCAGAACACCTACTTTCCCTTAGGGTTCTGTCAGCTGAACTTAACTTTGTTCTGATAGAAATGCTAAAGCAGCATAAAAGGCAGCACCCTATTTGTCATGCCAGCATCACAGCTGGCAAGGGTTTGATTGGCTCCATCATTTAAATCTAAGCAGAATTCCATGGATTTCTACACAAGTCAGACTGATTCTGAAATGATGCAACAAAGTTAATCAAATGTCGGGTCAAAGTGATGCATGTAAACATCAGTGTTTGTGATTAGCACATCAGACTGATCAGGCTGAACTCCTGCATGCAAGATCTGAACACCAGATAAGAGGGTATCAGAATATTCTGCATATTTTCCACAACAGCCACAACAAGTAAGCTCATTTAGGTGAAGACAGACCAGCAGGCTCCAGTGCCCCCCCTACAAACTGTGCTTTACTGTTCTCAGCGCCCGGTGCCTGTGTGGCCTCTGTCAAAACAACCATTTATCAATCATTAGTAAGAAACTGGCTCTCTGACAAACTAATTACTCCTCAGGCTTCCACCCATTAGCACAGGAGGAAGCAGATTATACATTTATTTTTGTGGTGTGCTGACCTCAGCTGGGCACCAGGTACCCAGCAAAGCCACTCTCTCACTCCCCTCCACAGCTGGACAGGGAGAGAAAATAGAACTCAAGGCTTGTGGGTTGAGAGAAGCAGAGGGAGAGATCACTCACCCATTACCATCCTGAACAAAACAGACTCAACTTACAGAAAAATTAATTCATTAACCATCAAATTGGAGTAGGGTAATGAGAAACAAAACTGAACACCTTCCCAAAAGCTCGCCATGCAAACCCAATATATCAGGGCTCCTGCAGTAACAAAGGTGCCACAGAAGTCGTTTTTGCTTCCTGAAGCAGTCAAGACTTATTAAAAACAGCATGTTACCTATGAAGGACACTAAGAAATCTCTACAAAAAGTCTGTTCAGATTTTTAGAGTTAATTGCTGTATGGCATGTGAATGGATACACTGCAGTTAGTAAGCACTAGTATTTATTTCCACGCCATTAATGTGGCTGTAGTTCCAGGAATTTGTACAAATCTTAACCATGGCTTTCCAAAATACCAGGGAATGGATGCAATGTGAGCAGCAGGTAGTAGACTCCAGGTGTGACTTCACAGATGTTTTTGTAATGGGAGGCTTTAGGTGTAACGAGTCCAGGTATACAGAGGTCTCAGACTCCTTTACACATTTCTTCCCACAAAATTACTTTGGAGGTTTTTTTTTGCCCGTGGAAATATTTGTCCAGCCTCATGTTGCCCTGGAAAAACAATACCCATTAAGAGTACCTGAGGAAGCATCCCCACCCACAGGTCTGTGGAAGGATGATCAAGGACTTAAATGAAATCATCAAATACTTAAACCTGTCAAACTCTTGGTCAGCATCCCAGAACAGAACGTGCTTAAGGGTTATTTTTAAGTTTTATATATATATATATATATATATATATATATATATATATATATATATATACACACCTGCAGGGGAGAGTCTCA